>NW_024526822.1:3220047-3247398 GCF_017590135.1 Pyrgilauda ruficollis | reverse complement strand
GCCCCGCCCGCCGCCCGCGCGCCATTGGCCCCGCCCCGCCCCGCGCGCCCTCCTCCCCGCCTCCCATTGGCTGCCGGAGGGGCCCGCGCGCCCGAGGGGGCGGAGCGTGAGAGGGAGCGGCGCGGCCGTGAGGGAACGGCCTGAGGGGGGGACGCGCCGCGGGGACCCCGCCCGCCGCCGCCGGGGCGCGACCCCCGCGCCCCCCGCCCCGCGCCGGGTCTCACCTGCGCAGCAGCAGCCACAGCACGACGAGGAGCAGCGCGACGCCCCCGAGGCGGCGCTGCCGCCGCCCTCCGCACGGCCACATGGCGGAGGGACCGCGGCCCGCCGCCCCCGCTCCCCGCCTCCCATTGGCTGCCGGAGGGGCCCGCGCGCCCGAGGGGGCGGAGCGTGAGAGGGAGCGGCGCGGCCGTGAGGGAACGGCCTGAGGGGGGGACGGAGAGACGGACGGAGAACATGGACAGAGAATATAGATAGAGAGAATGGATAGAGAGATGGGACAGAGAACATGGACAGAGAACATGGATAGAGGGATGGGACAGAGAACATGGACAGAGAATATAGATAGAGAGAATGGACAGAGAGATGGGACAGAGAACATGGACAGAGAACATGGATAGAGGGATGGCACGGAGAACATGGACAGAGAACATGGATAGAGGGATGGCACGGAGAACATGGACAGAGAACATGGATAGAGGGATGGCACGGAGAACATGGACAGAGAACATGGATAGAGGGATGGCACGGAGAACATGGACAGAGAACATGGATAGAGGGATGAGACAGAGAACATGGCTAGAGAGCTGGGACTGAGAGATAGGACAGAGAACATGGCTAGAGAGCTCCAGGAGAGAGCCCAGAATGAGAGAGAGCCCCAGGGGAGACCCCAGGCTGAGATCATGGACAGGTACCCCCAGGAGAGAACCCAACAGAGAGAGCCCAGGCAGGGATCCCACAGAGAGGCCATGACCGAGCCCCCAGAAGAGAACCTGCACTGAGGCCCCGGGCAGGGGCCTGTGGTAGAAATCCTGGGAGAGACCCCAGACAGAGACCTCTGGCCAGAAACTCCCCATGGAGACCCTGGAGAGAGACTTCAGGGCAGAGACCCTGGCTGGAGACCCCTCCCTGCCAGCCAGAGACCCTTCCCACTGTGCAGAGACCCTCCCAGCCCAGGACATCCATCCCCTGGGCAGGTAGAGGGTCTGCCCAGTGGGCAGGGGGCTGTTTCTCTTTGAGCACAGGTGTTTATCCTTTAATCTGCCCTCGCTGCCCTGTGGGGCAAATTCAATGTGCAATAAAATGAGGGAGGGGACATTCAGGGCCTGCCAGCAACAGTAGGAACTGAGATCAAACATGTGGAAGGTGTCCCTGCCCACGGCAGGAGCTGGAATGAGTTTAAGGGTTTAAGGTCCCTTCCAGCCTAACCCATTCCATGATTCTGTTGCTAATGCTCTGTCATCTTCCCCCTGCCAAGTACTGCTGAGAAAAAAGAGCTGGCTGACCCGAAGGGGTTAACAAAGACATTACCTAAAAAGCCCTCAAGCAGAACTATTTTGCAACACCTACTTTAAAAATTCCCCGTTACTTCTGTTTAAACCCCTGAAATACCACAGAAGGAAATTACCATAATTTCCACTCCAGTAACATTTCCATCATTGCTTTATTGATTCCAAACCAGAGAGGAAAAAACAATTTAATTTACCAATATTTTTACTCCCCTTACATTGTTCACAGCCTTACTGATTGGAGGCCACAGAAATCAGGATTTCTGTACATAACCTTAGCACTTTATTTGCACTTTTGTGTTGCAAAGGCTTCTTTGAGATTAAGCACCAAGATGTGGTAGGAATACAGAGAACAAGCAGTGGCAGGGACATCAGGAAAAGTTTGCTGGGAAAAGAGGGAGTGCTTCTAGCTAAAGGAAAGGCACCCTGGGATTAAAAGCTCTGGTTAGAGCCCGTGATCATCTGTTCCCAGGGGTGCTGTGAGCAGTTAATTCCTTCAAAATAAAAATTTCAGTGATCCCATGAGCTCACCTCTGCCCGAGGCTCCCATTTCAGTGCTGACTCACAGAGGTGAGCAGCAGCTCTGGTGTTTCATTTTCCAAGCAGGCCAGGAGCAGGGTTTGCAGACAGAGGCTTGCATTCACAGCTGTGAATTCGGGCTGCACAATGCCAGCCTGGTGCCAGCAGCTCTGCCAGGCACGGCATGCAGCTGTGCCACCCAGCTGTGGGTAAGGCAGGAAGGCTGTTTCCACTGGGGCATCCCCCTCTCCACTCCCAGGGAGAGAGCTGGCCAGCAGGGGAGGGAAACAGGCCGAGCTGTAACAGATGGAGGGGTTTTAAGGCTCCTGGCTTCAGCCCTGTAGCAGATTCCTGGCCACGATCATCCTCATGACCTCGTTGGTACCTGCAGCAGGAAGAGGATGCAAAGCAAACACAGTTAAGGCATGGTCCAGTATCTTCCCCCTGAAAAGGCCAAAAGCATTCTCCCCTGATGCGCAGTTTACAGCACAGAGGAGCTCTTCCCACCAGCTGAAGTGGCATTTAGGAGGGGTTGGGCCAAAACCCAACTGCAAAGGGCCAGCATATTGCTGGGAAAGCTGCTGCTGCTTTTTGTATGTGTTGGGAGGATGCAGGACCAGGCATTGAGCAGAACTGGATTTACAGCAACATCTGAGCTCTCTGCTGTACATTTAACACACGCACCACACACAGGCTGCAAACCCACTCGGTGTAAGAAAGAGCATGTCCCTTACCAGCTACCCTGGCTGTAGGTGAGGGGATTTCAAAGCAGGGAAAGCAGAATATTTAGGAGGCCAAACTGGGATTAGAAAAGGCCAGATACTGTTAGAGACACAATGTCAAGGAGTGCAAACAGACCAAAATCATAGGAGAAGAACTGTTAGGGAGAATCATCACATGGCCAGGAGTAATGGGATGAAACTGGACAGAGGCACTGCTAACATGACAACTAAATATCTTCCTCTGCTGTAAGACTCTTAAAATAGCCAGTAACTGCTCCCACAGAGCCAGAGCTCCCGGCCAGCGCACGGCACATCTCATGCTCAGAGCAGAGCAGGGCTCTGAAACCCAAAAATCAGGGTCATGTGGGAAAGTGGGGGCCTCCAGGGGAGTTTTTCTCCTAACCCCACAGCTAACTTCATTGGTACTAGGAGTGTCTTTTACCTTCCAGGATCTGGTGGACTCTGATGTCTCGCACAAACTGCTGCACCGCGTAATCCTTCAGGTAGCCATAGCCCCCGTGCATCTGCAGAGCCTGGTTACAGATCTGAGGGGATAACACTGCTCTGAGGTGACTTGTGCAGGACACACCAGTGCCAGAAGTTTGGTAAGGACCCAGGAACCTGGGCTCACTTTTTTTTCCTGGTCACCTAATCTCATCTCTTAAAAATGTGGTGTGATTGTCAGGCGCCATCAGCGCTGCTCTCCGTGCTAGCACACTCCCTGTTTCACATGAAGGGTGTGTTTATGTGAACAGCAATGCCCAGAAATACCCAGGGATGGGTACAGATACCCAGGGATGGGTATAGATACCCAGGGATGGGTACAGGAATACCCAGGGATGGGTATAGATACCCAGGAATGGGTACAGGAATACCCAGGGATGGGTACAGATATCCAGGAATGGGTACAGGGATACCCAGGGATGGGTATAGATACCCAGGAATGGGTACAGGAATACCCAGGGATGGGTACAGATATCCAGGAATGGGTACAGGGATACCCAGGGATGGGTATAGATACCCAGGAATGGGTACAGGAATACCCAGGGATGGGTACAGATATCCAGGAATGGGTACAGGGATACCCAGGGATGGGTACAGATACCCAGGGATTGTTGAAGATACCCAGGGATGGGTACAGCGATACACCCAGGGATGGGTACAGGGATACCCAGGGATGGGTACAGAGATGCCCAGGGATGGATACAGAGATGCCCAGGGATGGGTATTTTTAGGGAATAAGGCGATTTTTGCTGCATTTCTGTGGTTTGCAAACCCGAACCGCCCGATCGCCACCTGGCGGCCACTCAGGGGAGGGCCCGGCGGGGCGCTGGTTTCCATGGAAACACGACTCCGTGTGTCCTGTCCCCCAGCTCGGGATGGAAAACAACAACAGCAAAAATTCAGACTGCTGAGCACAGAAACAACTTCTAAATAACACTGGGCTAGGAAGTGTCAAGTTCTTTTTCCCCCTTCTTGCTTTCTCTTTACAGGAGCATTTTGATAAGGTAATAAAATAAGGTGTTTTTCAAAGTGATAAGAAAATTATCAAAGCAATAATGTAATTTTTTAGTGGTTCACTTGCTACCTAAGAACAATCACCCTGCAACATGCACATTTTCCTTGGAAAATAAAAATGCTCTGCTCCCTGTCCTGCCTCCCATTTGGCCCCCTATGAAGAACACTGGAAAGATGTTTTACATCTTTCAAATTAATCCTCTAGCCTCCACATGTCTTACAAAACATCCTGTCCTCAAATGAAACTCCTGGCTCTGGGCTTGGCTTTGGGTCCTGTAGTGGTTTTGGTTCACCAATTTAAAGATCTTAATCTTTAAATTAAGATTTAAGATTAAATTGTAAAAATTTTAATATATTTTTTAATCTTTTAAAAAAATATCTTTTAAAAAAATATTTTAAAAATTAAGATTAAAAAAGATTTTTTAAAGATTTAATTTAAGATTTAAATTAATCTTAAATTTAGGATTAAGATTAAATTTAATCTTAAATTTAAGATTAAGATTTTTAAAAAATTAAGATTTTAATTTAAGATTTTTTAAAATATTTAAGACTCAAATTAATCTTAATTTAAGATTAAGATTAAATTTAATCTTAAACTTAAGCTTTAAATTTTAAAATTTAATCTCAAATTTAAGATTAAATTTAGGATTAAAAAGAAAAAAATTAAGATTTTTCAGGCAGAAGCTCAAACTTCTCCCTGACACCTTGGGCATTAAGATTAAATTTAAGATTTTTTAAAAATTAAGAATTTTCAGGGAAAAAGTCAAACTTCTCCCTGACACCTTGGGCATTAAGCGGGGCATCACCAAATTAAATTTAATCTTAAACTTAAGCTTTAAATTTTAAAATTTAATCTCAAATTTAAGATTAAATTTAGAATTAAAAAGTAAAAAATTAAGATTTTTCAGGCAGAAGCTCAAACTTCTCCCTGACACCTTAGGCATTAAGATTAAATTTAAGATTTTTTAAAAAATTAAGAATTTTCAGGGAAAAAGTCAAACTTCTCCCTGACACCTTGGGCATTAAGCAGGGCATCTCCAAGCTTGCAATGAGGATCCCAAGAGGTGTGTGAGGGACCTACCCCGAAGCACTCGTCGGTGGCAAAGAGCTTGGCCATGGAGCAGAGCACGGCCGCGTCCTCCCGGCCCTCCTGCAGCGCCCGCGCCGCGTTGCGCACCATGAGCCGCGCTGCCACCAGCCGAGTGGCCATCTCCGCCAGCCTGAACTGCAGGTACTGCCAGAGCCAGAGGAAAGCTCCGTCAGCACCCTCACAGGGCTGCCAGCCACAGCCCCACCGCCGCCAGGCAGGGCTTGCAGCCGCAGCTCTCTCCACAGAGAGCAGCAGGCACAACTTTCCCAGGCATCGTTATGGGAAAGTCTGTGAGAGGATCAGAGAAAAGAGTGAGAAACAATTCTTATTGCCACTTGCTGCATCTGGTGCTGGGGACACGTGGCATGTGTTATGGAGATTCCTTTACCAAAGGGTGGTTTGGACACTGGATAGTGTTTGGATTGACCAACTGGCACATGTGGAATGTGTTATGGAGATTTGTTTGTCAAAGGGTGGTTTCTTAATTGGACACTGGATGGTGTTCGGACTGACCAATTGGATCTGTCTGGATCAGACTGTCTGTAAGGGTGATGAGCTTCTTACTAAGTATAATATAATAATATAGTATAGTATAATAGTATAATATAGTGTATAGTATAATAGATATATAATATATATTATATAATATATTATATATAATATACTATACAGTATAATATAATAATAATGTAGTATAGTACAATAGATTAAGCAATTGATCAGCCTTCTGAAATCATGGAGTCAATGCTAATTATTACCCCGTTCAGGGGACCTCTGCTACAATAAGGGCTCAGGCCTGACATGCTTCCTTAGGAAAAGCATGTTCTTGACTTCCCCAGGGAAGGCCCTGTGAGGTGAGGGATGGCCCTTCCAGCACGAGGAAGGGCAGAGCTGCTGCAGGGCTTACCTGGTTGTTGGCAAGCGGTTCCCCAAACTGCTTGCGGACAGTGAGGTGCTCCTGAGCCAGGAGAACTGAGGCGTGAGCTGCTCCTAACGAACAAGAAGCTGGTGGGAGAAGCCAAGGACACAGAGTGAAGGTGAAGCTATTTCAGACAGGCAACAAGAAGGTCCTGCCCTCCTCCCTTGGCTGTCTTTGGCTTTCTCACCGATGTTTATCCGGCCTCCATTGAGGCCCTGCATGGCAATGCTGAATCCCTGCCCTTCAGCTCCCAGCCGGTTGCCCACAGGAACAACGCAGTCCTCAAAGATCACAGCCCGAGTTGGCTGGGAATTCCAGCCTACCTAGGAAAAAACAGAGCTCCTTCCAGACTGCGTGAGGAGCAGCACAGCTCCAACACAAAACCAGCCTGCTCCCAACCCCTCGGTCTCACTACCAAGCTGCCACAAAGCATCGGTGTTCTGCATGGTTTGGCCTCAGTGTGGAAATTGGAATGGGTGTTTTTGAGAAGTGGCACAAATCCAGTGATGTTGATATTCCTGAGACTAAAATCCTTCACTTACCAAAGGGATGGGTATTGGGCAAACTTCACCACTTGGTAAAACCATGCCAGTCTGGGACTCCAACCCCATCCATGAAAAGATCCCTAATGCTTTCCACAGATAAGCTCATTGGGACCACAGAACACAGCCTCAAGCTGTGCAGGGGAGGCTCAGATTGGACATCAGGAAGAATTTCTCCATGGAAATGGCTGTCAGGCATTGCAATGGGCTGTCCAAGGAGGTATTTGAGTGACCATCCCTGCAGGTGTTTAAGGAATGCCTATATGTGGCACTCAGAGCTCTGGCAGACAAGTGAGGATCAATCACAGGTTGGACTCAATGGTCTTGGAGGTCTTTCCAACCTTGACGATTCTGTGGTTCTGTGATATCTATCCTGCACTTCCCTCAAGCACACAGGAAGCATAAACCAAGCCGCTTACCTTCTTCTCCTTCTTGCCAAAGCTGAGCCCTGGCATTCCCTTCTCCAGCACGAGGCAGGAGATGCCCTTGGGGCCTGGGCCCCCTGTGCGACACATGACCACGTACACATCCGTGTCACCTCCCCCGCTGATGAAGGCCTGCAGGAGAGAAGTCAGGCTTTGGGGGGCTTTTGCAAACTAACCCTGAGCCCACAGCAGCAGCTGGCAGGGTACAGAAATGGAGAGGCAAAGACCCCAAAGCCGGAGGCATTTAGGGACCCAGCTCTGCAGAGCACATCTTGCCTTAGAGAATGCACAGAGGTGAGGAGACAGCAAGAATGGGAGGACAGTGAGACCCAGGCCACTTTAGCAGGAGCAAAGAGGTACCTTGGAGCCATTCAGGACGTAGGTGTCCCCTTTCCTTTGAGCTGAGGTCAGCAGGGAAGCTGCATCACTGCCACTCCCTGTTTGAGAAGCAAGGAAGCAGCCAGTGAAGCAGAAGGTCCAGAGCCTACAAATTCTCCCGGGATCATTCCCTGACACCTGAGTTTGTACCATGAGCATCTCAGCAATCATCATCTGCCTCTCCCCAACTTCACATATGAATATGGAAAGAAATGTTTCAGCTCCAGACCTTTGCAATGTTCATGTGCAGTTAAAGAGAGAGGAGAAGATGTCCTGTTTGAGGATGCTCACCTGGCTCAGTCAGGCAGTAAGAGGCAAACTTTTCCATGCTACAGAGCGATGGGCAGAACCTGTGCCGCTGCTCCTCATTGCCAAAGGTGTCGATCATCCAAACACACATGCTGGGATGGGAGAGAAGGAGCAGCATTCAGGATTGAACGCAGGTTGTACAAGAACATCCCTGGCTGAACAGAGGAAAGCTCCACAGAGCTGAGCCAAAAGCCCCGAGGCCTGAAAATGTTATTGTTACACCTTCCATTCACCACAGACTCACTGCCCTGTTGAACAGCAGGTTCTTGTTTAAGAGCCTGAGTCTCCTCTCCATGCTCAGCCCTGCTCCCTCTCCAGGAAAGTGCACCTGAAGAAAGAGGCAGCATCACTGCAGCTCTCTGTGCCAAGTGACCTGTCACTGGACATGTCTGTACAAGCAGGACAGCTCCGGGGCCAGGTGGTGCCTCTGGGCTCTGTCATAGCACGGCCGAGGCACAAAGGCTTTTTCCAGGCAGGTTACTATCTATAGAAAGCTTAAGTAGCAGAGCAGAGAACAAAATCCAGAACTTAATCCCATCTTGCATGCCACAAAGCTAAAATTACTTCTTGGTGGCATCTCAGTCCTTGTGGCCTATTTGTTTACTGCCATCCAGGGATCCTCACAGGGATGTGTGTACTCGAGGTCACCACTTAAATATATAAATAATGAGCAGCAGCCAGGGAGCTGCCTCCAGCTGGATTTAGAGCCCACAGAGCAGCCAGGCTGACACCATCCACCCCTGCACAGACACACTCACTTGTGGATGCTCATGTAAGCAGTGGTGCTGGTACATCCTGTTGACAGAGCTTCAAAGATTATGGAGGTGTCAAGTCGTGACAATCCAGAGCCACCAACGTCTGGTTTCACATAGATCCCACCAAATCCTAGCTGGGCTGCCTTCCGCATCGTTTCCACAGGGAATATTTCCTATTGGGGCAGGAGAGATATCCCAATGAACATTCAGGGTTAGTTCAGTCCCTTTGGGTAGCCCTGGGCTACCAGTTTGAGTCCCACTGTCCTGCAGAGTTTAAGTCAGCTGGGTGGGTCAAAGAAGAGGTGGTACCAACACAGACACATTCCATCTTCAGCAGTGAATCCGAGATCCAGGTGATTGAATAACCTGGCTAGGAAAGCTTTAAGGTATTTCTGATGATTTCCCCTCCCCCAGTTACAGCAGCAGCTTCACTGACAACCTCCAGAGCCATTGCAGGAACCCCTCAGTGAGACCTA
The DNA here is from genome assembly GCF_017590135.1 of Pyrgilauda ruficollis. Classification (NCBI taxonomy): domain Eukaryota; kingdom Metazoa; phylum Chordata; class Aves; order Passeriformes; family Passeridae; genus Pyrgilauda; species Pyrgilauda ruficollis. The sequence continues at coordinate 3,238,237 of NW_024526822.1, read as the reverse complement.
TGGGTCACAACATCCTAATGGAGGAAAAAGGGAGCAGTACAACCCTTGTGAGGCTCTCCTACCTTCTCATCCCACTCGGCCATGTAAGGAGCCATCTCCTTGGCAGCAAAATCAAGGGCAACTTTTTGGAATTCCTTCTGATCCTCAGTGAGTCCAGTGGATGCTAGAAAAGCAGCAAGAGATGAGAACACGTGTCTGTTGAGGGAAAGCAGCACAACCACCTTGTCTGTACCCCAAACAATATCAAGGTGCCCCTTAACTCACACAAACAGTTTGTGGTCTCTGCTGTAGAGACCATTTCTCTGTTCCTCAGGAATATAATGAACTGTGCTGAGAGCAGGGTCCTTTGGGAGGGGCTTTCCTGGGACAAAACAAATCCAAGATCCCAGTTGCCTCTGTCTGCTCCATGCTAACTACACTAGAAAGCCAGGACAGGGGAGCACAGTCACTCCATCTCACTAAGTCTGTGCTAAAGAAATCTGAGAGAACAATGCTGGGACTTCAAAGAAAGGAGACTTGGAAGCAAATAAGGAATAAATAAGCCCATTGGAAATAGCAACTAAAGCTTTAGGTAGGCTCGGCATGTGAAACCTCCTGCTTTCCTCCTGAAACCACCAATACATAGATTCAACATTGTTTTGTTTGTTCCTCTCCTGAAATTCACAGCTATGCTGCTGCCTCAATTTTTAATGTTGTTACATTTAGACATCGAAGCAATTAATCTGCAAAGTGTTCTGGAACCAGAATGGTTTGGATTGGAAGGGACCCTAAAGACCATCTTGTTCCAAACACCTGACACCTACAAGACCAAGCCCTGTCCAACCTGGCCTTGAGCACTGCCAGGGATGGGGTATCCACAACTTCAGGGCAACCTGTGTCAGCTGGAATTCTGCCAGAAGAATTTCTTCCTAATATCTAACCTGAATCTCTCCATTTTTAGTTTAAATCCATTCCATATCAGTCTGCCTATATAAAAGATCACTTTCCTTCTTTTTTAAAATCCCCCTTCTTTGAGAGATATTGTTTGATTCACTATCAAATATGAAAAACCATGAAAACCTTTGTTAAGGTAAGGGAGAAACATGGAGAGGGACGGACCTTCCTTGAGGGCTCTTTCCCACTACTGAGCACGGTCCAACAAGGCAGAAGGAGGGACAGGGAAAGGGAAAGGGAAAGGGAAAGGGAAAGGGAAAGGGAAAGACCTTTCTTTGCGGGCTCTGTCGCACTGCTGAGCACGGTCTAACAAGGTAAAAGGAGGGACATGGAGAGGGAAAGACCTTTCCTTGCGGGCTCTGTCCCACTGCCAGGCACCCGCTGCGCGTGTCCGCGCCCGCACCGCCCTGGCCGGGAGCAGGACACGGGGAGGAGGGACACAGGGAGCGGTGACACGGGGAGCAGTGACACGAACAGCTGGGAACATCCGTCCGGGCGGGGACAGGAGGTCCGGGGCCACCGACCCGCCGTCCATCTCCCCCAGCCCGCCTCCCCCGGGCCGCGGGGGGTCGGGCAGCTCCTTACGGTCGATGCAGGACGCGATTCCCCGGCGCCCCAGCAGCAGCCGCGCCGCCGCCCGCGGGGCCGCTCGCCACGCCATGGCCATGGCCGTAGGGGGCCGCTCCGCTTCCCGGCTCCCGGCTCCCTGCGGGGCAGGCTGGGAGCTGTAGTCCGGCCCCCGGCGCCGCCCGCCCGGGCGGGGAGGGAGTGAGGGGAGTCGGCCCTGCCCCGGCCTTTGCATAGCGGGCACCGCTTCCGAGCGCGCTTCTTCTTCCTCCTCCTCCTCCTCCTCCTCCTTCTCCCCGCCCGGCACCGCCAGCATCCTCATCGCTCCGAGCAGGACCGGCGGCAGCGGCCCGGGCTGGTGAGCGGGAGCTCGGAGGGCTGGCAAGGAGGGAGGGAGGATGGGGAAAGCTTGGCACAGAAGGCGGAAAAGTTGATGCCAGCCGGCCTGGCAGGAGGCGGCGGGCTCGGAGCCGTGCGAGTGCTGCTGACAGAGCGGGCAGGGGACGGGCCGGCCGGCCCGCGCCTCTCCCGGAGCCCCAGGGTCCCTAGGGCTGGGAGGGACCTGGGGCTCAGCCAGCCAACCCCCCTGGCCAGGCACGGGCACCTGCGGCGAGCGCGCCCAGGTGGGTTTGGCGCTGTGCAGGGAAGGAGCCGTTCCCAAGGGACTCGGGCGAGCCCAGGCACGGCAGGCAGGGACAGCCAGCCGGGGCCAGGCTGGGCTGAGCCCCGGAGAGCAGCACGGCTCCTGTGCCAAAGGCAGAGAGGGGCCGCGCTCTGCCCACGCACCTTCGGGACTGCCCGGGTGCAGCAGCGATCCAGCCCTGCTGCTGGTGTCCATCAGGGCTCCAGGGTGCGGTCCCCAAGCCCTGCCAGCATTCACACAGATAGAGGAAGTGGCTGAGCTCAAGGAAAGATTTATTTGCTCTCCACTCGCCCTACAGCGCTTGCAGCTCTCTGCTTCAGCCATCTCTACTTTTTTCAGCCGCCTGAAGCAGCAGTAATTCCTTCTTCTTCTCTCGTCCATCAGGTGCTCCTCAGTGAAGAGAAGATAATTCAGAGAGAGCAGAGATGCCTTGGCCGAGCAGAAAGAGAGACAAAGGAGCAGTAGCAGGTCTGTGCTGACATCCTGACTGATTTAGCACCTCTCATTTGAGGTTCCAGGCTATAGTGAAACTACAGACAGCCGTATTAACCGTCTGTCTTTCACAGGCAATGTCTTACAGACAGCATTTCCTGTGCCAAATGGGCTGAGCACCCGAGTGTGACTGAGACAAGCCTGCTAGGTGTGTGATAAGGACAGTGATGTATTCTCAGTACAAGGGGCTTAGGAAATGGAATTCAGACCCATTTTTGCAGAGCTTTCAGGTCCTGCACAGCAGAGTTGGTCAGAGCACACCCAGTGCAGTGCCAGGAAGGTGATGTGGTACCAGCTGCAAAAACAAAAAGAATGTTGCACTGGAGGCATCATGAGTGGTGTTCAAAGTAGAAGATGAAAAAACTGCACATCTGTGCCCCTCATCTGCTTGACCCACTCTAGCAAATAACCACCTTTTTACCCCTTAATCACTTCTTAATAACTGGTTTGGGTTTTTTTTCTGTGTCCTGAAGAAACAAAGGATACATTCTGAACAGGTAGCTCAGTGGAGGTTAAGCTAAGATTTCCATCTCCTGCAGGAATTGAAATAGTTTGGTTTGCTTGGTGAATGTTCCTCTTACTCACCAGATTCACCTAAGTCTACTTCGTTGCCTGCAGCCAATTTCTCAGCAATTAATTAAAAAAATTCAACTACACTTCATGTGGGCAAACATGGTCTATCCTGAGGTCTTTTTATTACTAACTGGGAGTGTTAAACTACATTTTTGCAGACACAAAAATATCCTTATTTCAGATGCAAATTAGAAATACTCAGAACCATTGGTGCATAATGCTGCTACCTTACCCTGAGCACCTGGGGTGCCCCAAACTCCTGCTGCAGTCAAATGTGTGAAACCAGCTTGGACAACTGAAACTATTTTTTGAAACAAAATGTGTTTTATCTCAATGTCTTTTAAGATAAAAAAGAGCCTGATGCTAAAATTGCCAAAACCGAGGAGGAGACTTCAGATAAGGAAGAAGAAAAGTCTGCAAAACCTCCAGCTGGGAGCTCCAAGTCAGGATGGAAGAACTGGAAGAAAAAAGAATCTGAGTCTGGTGGGGAGGAAAGCAAGATCACATATTGTCACTGGCTGCTGAAATCAGAACCTGAGAGCAGGCTGGAGAAGGGGGTGGATGTGAAGGTGAGCACTGACACCCCCTCACCCAGCAAAGGACAGCACAGGGCCACTCCTGCCCACCTCGAGTGCCCAGATGCTGAGGGACAGCATCAGACAACTCAGATTGTGTTTTCTTCTCAAAACCCATTTGTCCTCCTGGAAATAGAAAAGCAGAATGTTCTTGTCCAAGGTGACAACCTTGGGGTTTCATACATGTAATACAAGAGGAAATCAGCTCCTCGGGATGCTTGGCTGTTGGTCACAGGAGCAGCATGTATTTCAGACTCTGCCTTTACACTGCTGCTTTGTAAAGGTTTTTCTGCAGGTCCTGTGGGAGATAAAAATTGTGTCAGGTTTGTGCTATAATTGAAGGAGCTGCTAGCAACAAATGCTTAGGCTCAGTGCAGACAATGACACCATAAAGATCAGAAACCTCCTGAATGAATGTGTATTTTCATTTCATTTGGCAGTTCAGTGTTGACGACTTGAAAGCTCAGCCTAATCAGACAACCTGCTGGGATGGAGTAAGGAACTACCAGGTAGGAAGCACATGGGGGCACTGAAATAGCAGAAGAAGAAGGTGGCTCTGTGTTCCTGTGCCTGAAGCATTTCCTCTTGGGGCACTCTGCCTGTTCATGGAGGTGCATTTTGGCAGGGATCTGAAGTCAACTCTTGCTTAGTGGCCTCTAGGTCAGAGGGAGATTCAGGCTGGTGAATATTCTGTCAAATCATCCAGTTTTTCTTTCACTTTCACTAGACCAATCCTTGATACCTTACAGCAAGGCTGTACTTACCCAAATCCTCTGTCAGTGCACAGCTTTCTGTTCCAAAGGAATTCCACGTGTGTTCCCCTGCTGTGTGTGATCCCTGTACTGTATAGGATTCCCTGTTCCCCTACACATGATCTGCTCTGATTTGTTTGCTGACAGCTCTCCTGGGCAAGGGTGGCTGAGCTGTTGAATTCCCACACACTTTCTGACCAACAGGAGCTTGCTCTTTAGCCTTGTTTTTACTTAATTGCATTCCAACACAAAAACATCTCTATGACAACTGCAGGAAACATTATCTGAGTAATTTTGAAATACATCTACCTCTCCTCTTGTTGGTTCCTATTCTTGGCTGCTTCTAATGAAGCCCTGAGAGCTTGATGGAAAGAGCTGAAAATCTCTTGTTTACTCCTGACAGGCAAGGAATTTCCTGAGATCCATGAAACTTGGGCAGCAGGCCTTCTTCTACCACAGTAACTGCAAAGAGCCTGGCATTGTGGCCCTTGTCAAGGTGAGTGTGTTTTGGGGAGAGGGGAGATGTGATAAGGAATGGGTTATCAAACAGCTCACTGCTTGTGGCTCAGCACCAAAGAGTGCAGGAGTTGTCCAGTGAGAGCAGGGAATGAGCTCAGGACACCTCAGCTCAGCACTGTGGGGCTGACTCAGCCGTGTCCCCAGAGAGATGGAACCACACTGTGCTGTTTTCCTGCTGACATTTCGGGGCACTCCCAGCCAAGCCAAGTGCTGTTCCACACTCTGATTTCAATCTGACTCACTGCATTCTAGTCAGCAGAGCCCACAAGGCAGTAGAATAAAAGCAGGGCACAGAACAGCTTTTTCTTTAAGAGGAGAGCTCATCACAAAGATCATCATCAGCTACCCAGTTTTCCTCTCTGCTGCATTTCCTTCCACACTGATCTCCAGCAGGTGATGCTGCACTCACTGTTCTGCACTTCTGCCACCCAAGAAATTAAAGGAAACTGTTAGAATGGAGTTCAGGGAAAGCAAGGCTGATTTTTCACCAGGATTGCTCCTTGTCACATCTCATGCCCTTTACTGACAGGTGTTTTGAACTGATGGAAACTTTCTTCTCCCCTTCTGCTTCAGATCGTAAAGGAGGCGTACCCTGATCACACACAGTTTGATCAGAAGGATCCTCATTATGACTCCACCAGCAGAAAAGAGAACCCCAAATGGTCCATGGTAATGTATTCTATTAAATACAGCTGTTCAAGCTCTGTGTGCAAGCCAAGAGAAGGGAGAAAGCTCTTTGCATCATATTGAAAATCTTAAGCTTCTGTCCTGGCCTAGCTGCCTTTTCTCTCTCAAGAGAAAATTCAATCCTGTTTCCTCTGCTTTTTCCCCAGTCCTTTCCAGGAGGCTGCCAAAATGTATCTCCCTAAATTTTCAAATCTTGGCTGCAGAGCTGGCCTCTCTTCATTTTCAAATCTTGGCTGCAGAGCTGGCCTCCACGCATGGCAGAACCCTGAGTTGGAAAAATGAGCTAAGAAGCACTGTCAGTGCACAGCAAACAAAGCTGTAGTTTTGAGGCACATTAAATTGTAGGGAAGGGAGTGTTCATGGGCTGCCTACATCCCACATCTGAATTTTGCATTGTCTGTGACACGAATGCACATTGCTGTCAACAAATCACCTGCCACAAATACTGGGAAGCTCTTTTGTCCTTCAGCAAGGCAAAGCTTCCAGTGCACATCAGTCACTTCCTTCAGCTTGAAATCTTTATCCCTCAAAGATTTCATGTGCTATCTGGAGGCTGTCCTTGTCCAACCTGCCCCTGCCCTCCCTTCCCAGGTGGATGTGCAGTTTGTGAGGATGACCAAGCGCTTCATCCCCCTGTCTGAGATCAAGGCTCACCACCTGGCACACAAAGCAGATGGGGGGCCCCTCAAGGACATGATGCTCTTCACCAGGCAACGTCTGTCCATCCAGCCCCTGACACAAGGTGAGAACCTCCCAGCACTCTTGATTCCCTCTGTCAGACAAGCTGATATTCCATTTATGGTTTTTCCTTCCTTACCACAGAGGAATTTGATTTTGTCTTGAGCCTGGAAGAGGAAAAGCCACATTAAAGCAGCACAGCTCCCACCCAGCCCACTGATGCCTCCTCCTCCACCAGCACAGCTCTCATGTTCACCTGCTCAAGCACAGCACCACGAATGTGCCCCCACAAGATCTGCAGCCACACCTCCCTTCCCCTGACACACTGTTATTTTTGCTTATTTTTTCAATAAATAAAGCCTTTTGGAATCAACTGCAGCTGCTTGGGTTTTAATAGTAGGAAAATCTGCAATTTATCTCTTGAGAAAGAAATAGGTACATCTTCTTTGTTTAGTGTGGGGTCTAGTGCAGCTCCATGTACTGCAGAGGGACATTTTTCTGCATGAAGGAATCCCTGAGTCCTGTCTAGAACCAGAAAATGTAGCATCATTGAATAGCCTGGGTTGGAAGAGACCTTAAAATCATCTCATTCCACCCCCTGCCACATTTTCCACTAGCCCAGGTTGCTCCAAGCTCTGTCCAGCCTGGCTTTGGACACTTCCAGGGATGTGGCAGCCACACAATCAGGAGGAATTTCTCTCCAACATCCCATCTAAACTGTTTTCTGTCAGTTTGAAGCCTTTCCCCCTGGTCCTGTCAGTGCATGCTGCTGTAAACAGTCTCTCTGGAGATGGATACACAAAGCAGATCACAGTGAACTTCCTGCAGGTACAAAAGTTCCCATGTTATTTTAGTTCTGACATCAGGGAAATGGAAGAAAATAAAGCCAGCCTGCTAATTTTTAAGCCACATGGGTCCTCCACCAGCACAGCTGCCAAGCAGTGACACAGCTTAAAGAAAGACCAAGGATTTATAAAGATAACAAAGGACAAACTCCTCCAGCATGTTTGAGAGCTGCACATGCTGGCACTTCTAAAGAAAAATCTCTTCATACCACAGGAAAAAACCAGCCCAACCCAATATAAAACATCAGACAAACTCATGCACAGCGTTTGACAGCCAAGGCTGGCTCTTTTTAATTGGAGAGACAAAAAAACCCAAGTTTTAAAATACAGCCATTGAAAAGACGACGAATTAAGAAACATGTAAACACAGCAGAGGCTTAATTACAACTTGCACTGCTTGGTTTGGTACTTGCCCACTCCCCTCTGCCTGGGAGGGAGGGAATGAGCCAAGTACAGCACAGAACCACCAGCTCAGGGGACACGACTGCCCCTGGACATGCTAACGAAACACTGCTCTGGAGTACCTTGTCCTGGAGTGACCCCAGCTGCTCTCTAAGGACGCTCAGCACATCTGCTCCACCCCAGGCAAACTGGGCCCAGTGCTAACAGGCTGAACGGTCCTTCAGATTCACTAAAAATGGGGATCATTTCTGAATTCTGGTTCCACACACAGGGATATGGGGGAAGGGACTAAGTAGGAAAAACCCCCCAAATCAATGTATAGGCTCATGCACCTTTTCCAAGGAAACCTCCAGGAGTGATGAACAGATGTTGACCAGCCATCTCCTTACAGCCAGGCAATGATCTTACACCCAGTCAGGCAGAGAAAAAACACTCCTGGAATGCAGAGACATCTCCATCCAGGGGGTTCCTTTCCTTCCACATGGCCTGCAATCCAGGGGAATAAAGGAATAAAGGCAAGGAGGGAGCTGAAGGGAAGCTTAAGAAGATTGTAAGGGCACTGCTGCGCTCAGTTCCCCTTAGAAGAACAGTTTGCTATCCCCAAGAGCTCCCAAAGGAACCTCACTCGTCCCTAAAGGATTGTGCCTGGCTGCAGCACAGCCAGTTCCCCCCGAGAGAAGGAGGATGTCCCAAGTGACATCCAGGGTCCCTTGCCATGGCAGAGGTCCCCAGCCCTCGCCCTGGCACAGCAAGGTGATTGCTGTCTGCAGTTTGCCCCAGCCCATGGCACAGACTCCCCGTGGGAGGGACAAGCAGCCACATCTTCAGCGGGGCACAGCAGAACCAGGGGTGGCACAAGCATTCAGCAGAGATGAGAGCATTAGTGTCCTCTACAGAGCCAGCTCTACTACAAACCACAACCTTACACGTGGTGAGGAAAAGATAACTTACTTTGGCAAGCAGAAACACACATTTATCACTGAAATACAGTAGCTGTCATTACATAAAAAGCTCCCCTTCCCACCCCAGCCCCACTCCCTCCACCAGCACTGAACAGAACAGACACTTCCATTTCCCAGCTGCAAGACACCTGCTCTACACTCAGCTGTAGGACAGAGGAACTTGATTCCAGAGCCAAAAGGAAGCTGGACAAACTAGCAAGCCACAAACTCAAGGAAATCCAGACAAATCCCACTTGACAGAGCTCATATCCCAGCACTTGGTGCAGGCTGGTCTCTCCCTTGGGTAGGAGGTCTCACCACCTGCTTGGTGAAGGGCAGCTGAACAGGATGGACATCCTCCAAACTCAGTCAATCAAGTCTACTAAGCCACATCTGATTTTTAATGGAGGAGCGACTTCCTTCTGGGAATGTTCTCATGAGTCTACTTAGCTGAAGGCTAAAAGCAGCTTATTTTAGAAAAGAAAACCCACATTCAGGTTCTTAGTTCACTGCATGCTCTCAGACCTCGCTGGTGACTTCAGCTCAGGCCTCAGGAATGTGTCTCTGGAATCAGAGCTCTGCCACCCTTCCAGGTGCTGCTTGGCTCCTTCCAGCAGCCCACACAGGCCTGTTTGAGCCTCCCACAACAACTGCATCCACCTTCTGTCCCCACTAACCCTCATCCTGCAGGCACGAGGCAGCAAACCTCAGCAAACCAGACCACGCACGTGTCCCCACACTGCTGTCCATCCCCACACAAAGCCTGCTCTGTCCCCAGGACACAAACACGGGCAGGGCAGCGTGGGCAGCGTAAACCCAGCCACAGGAGAGCCCTCAAGTGCTCCAGAGCTGCTCTCCACACCTCTCTGCAGCAGCACCTGGGAGCTGCACGAGAGCAGCAGCCGAGTGTGGATCTCAGGACAAGATTAGGAAGGCACAGCTCGTGGCCTGGAGCCTTCCTGGCCCCACTTGTTGCCCATCCATGAGCACTGGGACCGTCACTGCTCTGCCCACCCCATGCCACATCCTCCTGTACCCACATCTCACTCCCTCCTACCAGCCACAGCTCCTGGTGGGACACAGCGTGGCTCTGCCCGTGCTCCACGTGGCTGGCTGGCAGTCCCAGGGCTGAGTCACCTCCATCATCCAGCTGCTTGTGGCAAGGAATCCAACGCCAGCACGAAGAGGAAGAAGGGGAAGCAGCGAGGGGATGACACCACGAGATTTCCAGCAGGCCACGCCAGTCTCTGATCCCTTCTCTAGCATCCAGCTCATCACCGGGCCGTTCTCCCCAGGCAAGATTTCGGAAAGGCAAGAAAAACATCCATCCTGCACAGCCCCAAAGCACCCTCCACACGGCAGCCTGGGCCTTCACTCGCTCTCTCCTTCCCCGCAGCCCGTGCGAGGCCCTCGGGGCACAGAGGAGATCAGGAGCTCCGGACATGGCCTCCAAGCCCCCAGAGGATCGGATGGACGGCGAAGCGCCACCGCGGCACCTCCGCTCCAGCTGGCCGAGCCCTCCCGCCCCGTCCCACCCCGCCAGTCCTCCGAAGAAGGAATGAAGTCAAAACCGGGTATTTATTTCTGCGCAGTCTCTGAGCGTCTCCCGTGGGTGCCGCGGTGCTGGGGGGCTCCCGGCGCCCCCCGGCCTCACTGCCGGCCGTTGTTGTCCGCGGGCTGCCCGGGGGGCTTGGCCTCGCCGTGCGAGGACGTGCCCTCGAAGCGCTGCGACGCGATGGCAGCTTGGTGGGACATGCTCTTCCTCACGATGTCCCCTTTCCTCCACAGCACCACCTCCTGCAGGGACACAGGCAAGGCTTGTCAGGGCTCGTGAGAGCTTCTGCTGAGACCTTCTGCTGAGACCTTCTGCTGCCCCACCCAGCCCCGCAGCCTGAACCAGGCTGCGTGTTCCACCCACAGCCAGGGCACACCTGGCAGGGCAGCCTGCCTGAAATTTGGGTAGAAAGCTCCTCCCTGAGCTCTGGGCACACAGAGGACAACCACAGCACCTCTGTCCTAGTGCCACTGGTAAGGTGAAGCACAGAAGCTCCAGCACTGAGCAGAAAATATATTCCAGGCAGGCACTTCGCAGAATCCTCCTCACCACCACACACATCTGACCTGCATGGACATTCTTCTAGGTCATCCTTCCAAGTGATGAATCCCAAAATGGACATTCTTCTAGACTATCTTTCCACTTGCTGAATCCCAAACGTCACAGACATATTTTATGAAAAATCCTTTTGCCAGGATCTTTTCTCCTGAGAAGCTGGGAAGCTTTAGCTTCTCCATGTTTTGCTGCTTTGGAATGTGATTTGGAGAATGGCTTACCCAGCACGTGAAATTGTTTTTAGTTCATGACCAATGACAGCCACCTGTGTCGAGGCTGGGAGCAATCACAAGATTTTATTATTGCCACCTGTGTCGAGGCTGTGAGCAATCACAAGATTTTATTATTGTTCCTTTCCTTTCTTTTCTAGCTTTCTAATGGATCCTTTCTCTCTATTCTTTTTAGTATAGTTTTAGTGTAGCATTTTAATATAATATATCATAATATAATAAATCAGCTTTCTGAAACATGGAGTCAAGATTCTCATCTCTTCCCTCATCCTGGGACCCTCAAACACAATCACACCCAAATTCCCAGTAGGCCCAGTTGGTAAAAGCATCCCAATCAACCACGCACAGGTCCAAAGAGAAGAGCAGCTCTGTTTCTCACCTGCTGTTTGAAGTAGCGCCTCTCCTCCTCATCGATCAGCACCAGATTGAGGTAATAACGCACAGAGAACTTCTTGTTGATGTCCCTCATGGTTGGAGTCAGCTCGTAGCCAGCCAGAAAGAGCCTGATGGGAATGGACTCTCCTGGAAAGGGCACAGAGCTGTCAGCACGGACAGGATGCAGACAGAAACCAGGAGAGCAGCAGCAAAACACAAACTCACACGGCCACAACCTTTGTCACCGTTTCCACAAGGGGACTAACATGAGCTAGAAGACCTCAACTCCCTCCAGAAACCAGCATGCATGATCCTCAGCCAGATCCTGCCCTTGCTGACAGCTATTCCAGCTCCACTCTAACAGCACAGGACTCTTTTGGGACCTGCATCAAGACAGCACTGCAGGAAAAAATGAGTAAGGTGACATTTTCTCTAGCAGGCGACTCTGCTGGGCAAAGAACAGTGGCACAGGAGATTGGCACAGAGCAAGAATACCACCTCTGCTCTGAGCTGCAGCAATGCCAGCTGCTGGCCCATGCCAACTGTGAATTTATAGCTGGTTCTGCCACTGCTTCATCAAAAGAATTAAGTCATTGCAACTGATTCTGTCTTAGCTGCCCCTCATCACACTGGAGAAGGAAGGGGATCAGATCAATCCCCCGCTCTGAACCCACAACAGTGGAACAGGATGCTGAGCACACAGAAGATACTGCAAGAGCCAAATTCCCACCCCAAAATCCTCCAGAAGAGCAATGCTGGGGCTTCCTGTGCCCTCTCACCTCTCACAGGTGCCCCATCCATGATCTCGTACTTGGCTATGGTGTCGTTCTCGTGGTACACGTTGGGCCCTGTGCCTGTTGTCTCCCTCTTGATGATGTCAATCTCCATGTGCTTGATCTTGATCCGCACCAGCAGGAAGTAGATCTTCCCCACAATCACATCTTTTAAATGGTACCTGGCACGAGAGGGGAGGAAACACCAGGATCAAACCCTGTGCAGCAGAGCAGGGCTGGGGCTGACGTGCAGGAACTTGCTGGGCAGGCACTTTGCTCTCATCTCCAGCAGATGGCAAATCAACCATCCCCACCAGCAACCAGCCCTTCCTTTCCATCCTCTGCTCTTTTAGAAACCCACAAGAACATTTAGCATGTGCAGATAAGTTAAAAACATTGCTTCGGGCTGAATATCTGCAAGAAACCCCTGTATGAGCAAAGGCTCCAAACTCAGTATTTTACATCAATTAAAACCAACCCAAATCACAGAATCATTTAGGTTGGAAAAGATCTCTGAGATCATCAAGTCCAACCTCTGACCAACCACCACTTGCAAGGAGATTTGCCAGCACCAGCTGGGAAATATGCACTAAGAGTAGTTTAAAAGAGCTCTTCCCAACTTCTTTGCTGCAGTTAATTCCCGCTTCAGTTGCATTGCCTGGAAAGGAGCAAACACTGCCTTTTAGAAAAACACCTGGAAGCACTGATTTGGATATAGGGAGTGAGAAGTTACAGCAAGAATTTCATCCTGTGCTCCAGGCTCAGTGAGCCACAGCCACTGCTTCCCATCCCCTGACCCAGAGGAACAGGGAAAGGAGAGGAACCCACAGACCAGGGAGGATCTGAGGGGTCTCCCAGCCTCTCTGGAGCACGTGGACATGGAATTCCTTTGAGGAAACCTCCAGCAGGTGGGTCCCCAGAGCCCCCAGCTGCTCCTGAGCCACTCACTTGGACTTGTTGTACTCGAACTCGATGTGCAGGCAGTCCTCGATGCCCACTTCCATCTTGATGGAGGAGTTGAGCTCGGGGTAGGTGCTCAGCGTGTGCACAACGATGTCCATCTCCTTGACCACGTCGTTCAGCCTGCGGCTCACGGTGGCACGGAGGAAATACCTGCAGGGACAGTCCCCTCCCATCAGGGTCACAGCAGGGACAGGGGCTGCCAGGGCTTGGGCCGCTCTGTCCAAGCAGCCTTACTACACAGATCCATGTAAAGAGCTGAAATGGATTTGACTGCAAATCTAAATAAAAGATCTGCAGTCAAATCTTTTTTTGTGTGATCAACTCAACAGATGCACTGAGAAAGTTCCTTTTCCCCACTGAAGCTTGGAACTTTCTCCTTGGCAAGGTGAGGTGCTCAGTTCAGCTCATGCACAGCTGAGGGAAGGGCCAGCATTTCAAGAACAGGGAATGGGGAATGTCCGAAGAGACGAAATAAGCAGGAAACCAAAGAATTGCCACAAGGAAACAGAACAACAAGGAAGTTCCTCTTCCCATGTCATTTGCTGTTACACTGCTCTTTTTTAGTCCAGGTCTGAACAAAATAAACCCACAGCAAAAGAGCCCCCAGCTCTTTATGTGTACCTGCCCCTGGAGCAGCCAACACCCCCCACTGGAAAAGGCAGAAGGGAATTTTCAGATGGAAAAGCAGAATCATCTCAGCTTCCAAACATTTGTGAGCCTGGGTTACCTAAGCCCCATTTCGGGGATCCGAGGAACAGCCTGCACATGTTAAAACCGCTGCCCTTTTGTAAGATTACATCAGGCTGCACAGCCACACCTCCCAGTGCAGATCTCAGACTTTTCCAACCCCCATTTTGAAGGCAGTGAAAAGATTTTGAGTCGATTGAGTGCCTTGATGTGAAATATCATTTCTAACATATGAACAAGGCACAAACGAAGCATCTGTTTGCATACAGAGCACAATTAAAGTTGACAAGACTGATTACAGCAAAAATATCCCCACTGGAGACTAAACCAAACAGTTTATTTTGATTTTTTGAATTATCAAATAAATTAGCAAGTATTTGATTCAAAAGGGGCTGATTTCTCTTGTCACTCAAAAGGGGAAAAACAAGTTCTATAAAGAGCCTGATGCATGCTTGTAAAGTAAAGACCTCAAAGGCAGCCTTTTACAACTCAGCCCCCAAAAATGAATCTGGAGTTCTGCACCATCAGAGTGAATATCAGCACTTACACAGAGGAGAATTGGGTCAGCCAGGGCAGGGGACTCACCTTAGCTTCACATTCTGCCCCGTGTAGGACTCGTAAGGTTTCTCCACGTGTGTGAACTCAAAGTCAAACGTTTGTGATTGAGTGAATTCCCCAGGCCGGGCCAGGTCCTTCACCAGGGACACGAACTCGTGGTGGTTCCCTCGGTCATAGTAGAGCTCTAGGAAAATGGAAATCCAGGTTAAGCTTAACCCCACGTGACACAGATTTTCAGCAACTCTCTTGTCCAGGTCACTCTTTCCTTCAACACCATTCACAGAACCTACCAGGGGAGCTGCACTTGTTCCCTGCTCCCCATCAGAGCCAGGTGCAGGTCACAACTTTCCTCCCTGAAGCAGGAAGGAAAAGATCCACACAACCTCCTTTACTACAATAAATCAACAATTTGCCTTGGGGAGGCACAAGTCGCCTATTATCAATATTAAATATGGTTTGTAGCTCATGCAAACCCTTCCAATAATCTTCTGCACTGTATTCCAGGTCAAAGGTATTGCCACAGTGAGGAAAAACCACCACTGCTTGTCTGGAATAGAGAGTGACAGAGCAAAGCTGAGGGGACACAACAATTCCAACTGCTCCTGCTTATCCCTGGGCAGCAAAGAGCTTGAGTGGCCTTGAGCTGCAGCAGGGAATAAATGACAATGTTGATCCTGCTGCACAACCACCCTGTGTGTGGAGGCAGCTTAATGCACTGCTCCTCCAGCCCATGGATAACACATTAATGGCCACGTGAGCACGGTGAGGGGAGAGCTCTCACCTCTGGAAGCACTGCTCAAACCAGCTCAAGTGACCAGCATTGCCTCGCTTTTCCCCACATCCCTCCCACATCAGCAGGAAACTACAGGTTTCCTCATTTAATGAAAGCAATCCTCCACACCTCCACCGAGTTTTCAGCCTCAAGACAAAGCAACAAAACCCTTCAATCTCTGCAATTTGCATGAACAGCTTGGGATTACCCAAACCCATCAATGAAATCTGCCCTTCCCAGCCCTGCGTGTGAGCCTGTGCCTACAGGACACCCACACAGTCCTTCTGCAAGGCAAAGCCTTTCTGCTTAGATGAGGAAACAAAAACCTAAGTCATCACACAATCACACTCACACAAGCTCAGTGTCAGCACTAAACTGTGCAGAGGAGGCACAGAGGTGCTCAGGAACTGCAGTTCAGCCCTCCTTGAGATGCACAATGAGATTTCAGCTTTTAAGTGATGCCTGTTCCTCACAGCCCTTTGCTCACCTTATCTCTCTAATGGAAATTTTGGCACTAGAGCTCCCCTCACTTACGCACAACAGCAAATGTCACCGAGCCCTTTAGGCTGGGCAGGTGACATAAATAACCAAGCCTCTCTCTGTGCACTGAATTTATGTGTCCACTGAGAGGAAAATGCTCGCTGATGTGACAGGGAGAAGCCAGGTGCCAACAGAAAAAGAGGAACCAGCCACAGAAATAGAGGAATCAGCCCAGACCATCGTGATACACAATGCAGAAATCAAAAAAGCAAGGAGAGGCAGATGTCAGTGCACTGAGTTCTCTGCTACCTCAGAAGGTCATGTTTGGCACCCTGCAGCCTTTAGCAGAGTGATGTTTCCCACACTCCAGCCTGTCAAACAGGTATAAGCTGTAATTTCAGGTTTTCAGAGCTATAAGGTTTCTAGACTGAGAAAATAACCTGCCAACATTTCAGTGGTTTGCTCAGGCCACAGCCACCAGAGGTGAAACCATCTGGAATGGGTTCTGTGCTCACCTGGGAGCAGGCAGGACTCAGCACTCACAGTCTGGCTTCTGGTACCTGCTCTGGAGCATCTTCCCTGCAAAACATCCCTCCTTCACATCCCAGTCCCCCTGTCTGTTCAACTGTCTGACCTCCAGGCTGACCTGGTAGCAGCAAGAAGTCAGAATACAAGATGGAAAGCATTGAGGAGTGCAATCAGTGGTACAAACTTCAGTGATTTATCACAAAGGCCTGAGGGGCATAAGGACTGACGTGCAGCCACAGCAGCTCTAACACACCCTGCTTGGGCAATAATGTGCAGACAAAGCAGTAATTCCATGCAGGCATGGCTCAAAAGTCTTCCAAAACAGGGAATGAGTTGCAGGCAAAGCAGCACAGCAGAGACAGTGGAGCAGGAAACAAAGTCCATGCTTGATTTCCACTGGGAACCGTATCAATAGGAGCTCATAACCTGGGCTCCTGGTGAACAGCCTCACCTACACTCCATCATTCACACACTCCCTTCCTTTCCAAAAACCAGAGTCAGGCACAAGCAAAGCCAATAAAACTCAAACAGCAGCATGGGGTTGGGTGGGAAATCTCCTGCTCATTTCCCTCACCACACAATTTGCAATGCAAAGGCTGCAGGCCCCTGGCTCCAGCAGTGATTTTGAGGTTTAGAGCCAAGCACAGAGAGCCGCAGATGCGAGGCCTCGCACGCAGCCAGGGAAGGAACATCCTGAACTTATTTTGGCTTGTGGGGCTCCAGGCATGTCCGTGGAGCAGGGACAGCTCCGCTCCGATGGAGTGGGTGTGGCAGCTGCCTTTCCCCTTCGAAAGCAGGAAACATTAAACCTGAATTGGTTACACGCACAGATAACCACAAGTTTTGAACAACTTGAAGTCACCCGACCAACCGTGCAGGGGTGCGTGGAGCAGAAGGTGGGATCAGCCAGGGTGAGCCTGCATGCCCCAGGAAAGGTGATCCACCCAGGTAAAAGGGACATAAGGACAAAACCCACCCCATCAGCACTCTCAGCATCCCTAAGAGGATCAGCAGGCACACGAGGGAAGCAGGCAGGAAGCTCCTGGAGCAGAAACACCAGCCTGGGGAGCAGGGCCTGGCAGCTGGCGTTGGCAGCAGGTCTGGGCTGACCTGCAGCTGCAGGACAGAACCAAAGCGCGCCCGGCTCGGAGCTGAAACCGGTGACCGAGCAGAAGCGAGAAATTAGGACAGGAGAACAATGACCTGGAAAAGGACTGGAATGCCCTTCCTCCTGCCAGGGCTCAAGCCTGGAGAACAGGCCAGGCTGCCCAGCTCAGAGGGCAGAATAATGTCCAGCAGCCATGGGAATGCTGCGTGCAGCCGGGCATCACACAGGAGCGAGTGGAACCTGCTCAACACCAGCAGGACCCCAGTGCCACGGGGCACAGCAACACCCCCAGCACCAGTGAGATCCCAGTGCCATGGGGGACAGCAATGCCCCCAGACCCCTGGTACCAGTGGGATCCCAGCACTGTGGGGTACAGCAATGCCCCCAGACCCCCGGAACCAGTGGGTTACCATGGGATGCAGTGATGCTCCCTGGACTCTCAGCACCAGCAATGCTCTCTGGATCCCCGGCATCCGCAGGGATCTCAGTATCATGGGGCTCAGCAATGCTCCCCAGACCCTTGGCACGTGCGGGATGCACTGATCCTCCCCGGACCCCCGGCACCAGCGGGATCCCGGCACCGTGCGGCGCACCGCTGCTCCCGGCACCCACGAGGGGCACCGGGAAGGGACACCGGGCCCGCAGGCCGCCCCGCTCACCGATCTGCCCGATGAACTCCACTTTGATGCCCTGGTGCTCCAGCCGCTTGTTGGGGTTCTTGAGGGTGAGGACCACCCGCCCCGACACGGTCTCGCCGTCGTAGAAGAGGAAGTATTTCTCCTTCTTGCCTTCCTCCGTCTTGTGCTCCACCCGCCGCCGGCTCTCGGCGTCGCTCAGCACCAGCTCCAGCTCCGGGCTCTGCCCGAACCCGAAGAAGCTCATGGTCCCGGGATGCGGCGCGGGCGGACACCGCGGCCCCGCTGGCGGATCGCGGCCGGGGCGGGGCTGCGCGGGGCGGCGGCGGCGACGCCGGGGAAGGAGCCGGGGCGACAGCGGCGG
>NW_024526822.1:2538993-2564827 GCF_017590135.1 Pyrgilauda ruficollis | reverse complement strand
TGAGGGAAAAATTTTTTCCCCCCCCCCCCCCCCCCCCCATTTCGAGCAACAGGCAGGAGACAAACAGAACGAGCCAAGCACAGCACACTCGAGGTGCGTCTTTATCTCCGCATCCATCTCACCGCTCTCCTTTCCAGCAAGGCTAAAGGCCCCCCTCTCCTGGCAGAGACCACAAACAGGGCAGCAGCAGCAGCAGGGGCTGGACAGGGTGGACAGGGGCTGGAAGTGATGCACGGCAAGGATGGAGACAGGAGAAGGATTTTCCCCGCGGACGGGAGGATGCTGAAAGCCTGGATAGAGAAGGGGTCAGAAGGAGCAAGGCCCTGTGGGTTTGCTTCCCAAAGGAGCATCTCTGTCGATAGCTGGGGAGGAGGAGGTTCAGAGGCAGAGCAGGGAGTAAATCAGTCCCAAAAATGTCCCACAGGGAAGAATGATGGCATTTGGATTGCTGCAAGGGACGTGACTCTTTCTGCAAGGACCCTCCCAGCAAACACTGCCCCAGTCTCGGGCTTTTCATGCAGAACCAAGCCTTAAACAGCTAATCTGCAGATTTGAGTGGTCCCAAAGGGCGATAATCAGATGCAAATTCGAAGTTCAAGTTCCTCTATCAAGGGAAACAACATTGCTGCGTTTTCTCCTGCTTCATCCCAAGTATCCAGCACGACTCTATCTTCTAATTTATTGTAGCTGCTTGCAAGTCCAAGTTAAAGATCCTCCCATCCTGCAGACCTGTCTGCAAACCTATATTCATACAATCCTACACCTCCCCACACCAATGGATTTCATTCCTGGAGAACAAAAAACTACTTTCAATAAGTAGGTCATAGCAAGGCAATTCGTACAGCCAGATTTTCCTTTTAATTCCTTTTTTCCCTTTTCAGGGAGTAGATAGATGGCAATCTATAGCCCCAAAGTGGAAATTTATTTTTAATCTGAAATGGCCAAATATGATCAGAAACATAATTTATGCTCGAGACACCCTCGTTCCTTCCAAATGAAAACACGATTTTATAACGCCAGCCGTGCTATCGCATACCACATTATTCTCCAATAAGCTCCGAGTTGCACAAAAAGTGCTTAATTTCCTTGGCATTAGTCAGGTGAATGACACACGAGTTCGGGGGAGCTTTTCCTGAATAACTGCTGAGCCCTCCGTGTCTACAGCCATTCACCGAAGCCACAAAGGACGCGGGCTTCAGCTCCGCTCATTGCCTCATTTATCCCCTCGTTAGCGGTGGCCCCAATTAAAGAACAATGATTGGGAGCCTTACTTGGCCGGAGCCGTTTTGAGCCCTTCTCGCCCCAAAGGCATTCCCGCTCGGAGCTGGAGAAATCGCCTGTTCAGGGCTGTTTCTAGGGCAGATTTTGGAATGCAAGCAGCATCCTCATGGGCGCTCAGCCCTCAATCTCTCTCAGGCAGGGACTCCCAGCACCCTCCTCACCGTGTTTAAAAACAACGCAGGAGACCCCATTAATCCCTGCTAGAGATGCTGTTAATATTTAACTGCAGTTTAGATAAACTTCCAGTAACCGTCCTATTAAATTTAAATAAAATGTGCTTTTGGGAGCCTTCCCCTAAAGCCACGCTGCCCTGCTCTGCCTGCACTTTGCACCAAGTGCCTCGCAGTAAAAAAAGGAACATTTTGTTTGCCCTTTAAAAAACTGCTGGGCTCGGGTTTGTCGCTTGCTCTCTTCGTGCTCAGGGACTTCGGAATTTTCAAGCACGAGTTAACTCCTTCCAGGGCACCCTCGGCTGAGCTGCAAAGCCTCAGCCAAGGGGTTGGAGGAGCAGGTACCGTGGAAAAGGCTGCAAATCTGTCCCAAACTGGTGCCGCAAAGCCAGCACAGGGCTGATCTCCCTGCACCATCTCACCAGGTAACCCAGAACATGTCCCCGGAGGAAAAGGAAAGCCAAAATGCCCCACAGAGCTCTGCCAGCCCTAATACACAGCAGCATCCTTGAGGATACTCAATATCTCATCCCTGGCAGTGTTCAAAGCCAGGTGGATGGAGCAGCCTGGGCTGGTGGGAGGTGTTCCTGCCCATGGCAGGGAGTGGGACTGGATGAGTTTTAAGGTCCCTTCCAACCCAAACCATCCTGGGATTCTTTGTACATTCCAGAGGGGCCAGGCAGTGCTGCAGCTGGGCCATCAGATCAGGAGGATGCAAAGCAGCCCTCAAGGCCTCACTTTTCCGTTTGGATTAGTCCTTTCTCCCACAGCCCTCAGTGCCTGGGCCTTTCACAGCAGCCCAGCCAGGCACACACATTTATGAAGTGACACCTCTGTAGGTCCAGGCTCCAGATCAAACATCTATGCAGAGAGTTAAAAAACTGATCAAAGAGCTACCAAGCCACACTGGCACAGTGAGAATTATGAACTGGGATTGATCCTTGGTACAAATCAATATTGATTTCACATAAATCTGTTTCTCATGGCTTCCCTGTGAGCTTGTGCTGCTGTATGAACACCCTGAAAAACTTCTTTGGTACAGACTCTGCATGCCCAGCAGTGTTTGATTAGCTCCGGTGCCAGGGACAGTGATGACATGGGATAAAGCCATGTCATTATCCATCTAATGGCATTTGATAAGTGTGTGACATTAACCCAGAGCTCTATGACTCAATCCCTGCAGTCAGTGAAAAGGGGAAAAAGCTGAAAGAGCTGAAAAGCAAAGCCAGACACTCCTCAGATCTCACCATGGATAATTGAGAGCTCCAGTACGACTCCCTTAAATGTGAAAACACAAGGTTCTACCTGCTCTGAGGCTCTGCCCACAGTCTGGGGGCTCTGTGCTGGATAACTGTTTGGAAAAGCAGCTCCAAGAGTTGCTGTGCCTCCTCCTGCGATGGTCCCAAGGCAAACACACTGAGCCAAGCCTTTCCCAGCCCATCTGGATATCACACACAGCCTCAACTGCAGGGAGCAGCAAAAAGCCTGGCTGGTTCACCCCCTCCAGCTCAGTTTCCCACCCCAAACCCTTTCTGAACAGAAAACTGCTCAGCCCCTACAAAACCAGGGGATGCAGACAACAGGAGAGGAACACATACCTCAGTTTAGACAACCATATGCAACAAAAAGCAAATAGTAAGAGCAGAGTGCCTAAAATCCCTCTTTTAAAAGCACTGAATGTGCTCAGCTGTGCTGGGTGAAAGCCCAGCCCACTGCCAGGTGTTCTGCATCCTTTCAATCAGCCTCTGATGTCCCTATTGCCTGCACCTGCCTCCAGACTGGGAGCAGTCACCTCCAAACCAAGCTGTCCTTTCTGAGTCCCCACCAGCTGCTGCCCAAAATGGGCTTTTCCCCATTTTCACCTCAAATCAGCACCCATCTTTTGCCAGCCTGCTTCCCTGAAGTCGCCAAATTGCTCGAGTACATTCCTTGGGAAAAAAAGTCCAGGCTCGTTGCTGTCTGCCTGTATCAGTTTGAGTTTTGCCACTGGTCCTCTGACCCTCACGGTTCTCTGCATCCAAGAATAATATTAATAATAGTCATGCCATTAAGCAAGATTCTTGGTTTGAATCTGAAGATTTTGAGAAATGATCTCATAAATTTAATTCCCGGGGTACCATCTTTGAGCGTTAACAGGCACAGTCGCCTCTGAATTCTGGGAAATGAGCATAATTACATGGAGATCGACAAGGCACAAATGCCAAGAATTCTGTTAACCTTTAATACTGCAAAAAAACTCTCCCCTTGTAATTATCTCTTTCCTTTGTCTTAAATGTTACTGATGAATATTTAGTGGGATAAGCAAATAAAAGGAGGCTGAGGGGTGCGAGGAGGTGCAGTTCCCTGTGGGGTAAGTCTGAAAACCTCACAGAATCATTGTGGGTCAGGGTAGGATGGGAGCCCAGGTCACAAAACTGCTCCATGGGACAATCACATCCCCCCGTGGTGACACACAGCCATGACAGAGCCAGCAGAGGGGAATTTGAGTTACACCAAAATCCAGATTAATTCCCAGCACTGCTGCAAACGCACCTTCAGCCAGGTCAGTGAAGAGTGATCCCACAGCCCCCAGTGGGATGGGTTCAGGTGCCCTTTCTCCAAACAGAACTTTGCCTGGGAATAAAACTTCCCAGGTAAAAAACACATCACCTTTCAAACACATCCTCCCTAGGGCTGCAAATGGCACTGCCCTCTTGCTGCACATGGAGCCTGATGGAAAGAAGATTTTCTCCCGGTGTGAACTGCATTAATATCTGTCAGAGCTCTGGCATTTCTGCCTATAATGATGAAAAATATGTGCCGAGAATGCGGGGTGCTCTCAGCATCGCCTCCCTCCCCATGAAGTGAAATTAGAAGCAGCTGCTCCTGCTCCCGTCCTCTTTACAGCCCTACAACATTATCTGGGGAAGCTTGTTATTTGGGAGATGGTGTGGAGATAAGGGAGCCCCGCGACCTATCCGTATTCCAGCGGTGCTCTGCTGCAGACAGGGCTCAACCCTCCCCTCCCCGGAGCTGCAGACTGGTGGAAAGGTCACTCTCCTCTCTTAATGTCGTGTCAGAGCCACCGCTGAGGGAACAAGGCAAAGAAAAAGGCACATCTCCCCCACTGGGTGGAGAAAATCCAGCTCTGTCCTGGGAGGAGCGTGCCAGCAGGAGCCGGTTGGGCTCTACCCACCTGCAATGCCAAATGCTTTCAGAGCGCTGCCCAGGAGCTCTGGAAGAGCTGGAAGGAGCTTCCTCCTGGATTTGAAGGTGCTGCTCTCAACCACATGCCAACAGCAGCTGGACCTGCTGATTTGGATGGGCAAGGAGGCAGCAAGTCCTGTGCCGTGGAGGAGAGGGATTGCAGCACACAAGATACTGGAGGCATCAGGGGGACAGAGGATATCCCAGCCATGAGTGTGCCAGCCCCAGATCCCAAATTAAGCAATGCTTTTTGGGCCACTGAGGTGGTGAGCTGGCCCACCCAGAAGCCCCAGAGAGGCTGGAGCAGTCACAGAGCAAACTTTCCTTCCAGCCTCAAGGCCAGGCCTTTGCACATTCCCTCCCCCCTCACTCCAGGAGGAAGTAAGCCAAAGCAGTATTTATTCACAGAAGACTGGGGAGAAAAATGAAAGAGGTGAGTTTATTAAGTCCAACATCTCCCTCTCCCAGGAGGGCTCTGCACTTGGAGAGGGGAGGAACGCTGTCCCAGCCCAGGAGCAGGGCTGTGAGCAGCAGCGAGGGCTGCAAACCTTCCCAGGAGAGGTGACACCACAACCACATCAGACCTGGGGTCTCAGCGGCTCCAAACAGCCCTCCCAGCTACTCCTGACCTCAGAACATGGCAGATGTTTGCTCTCCTCCTTTGCCTTTTCACTTTCTCTTTCCCTTCCCCTGCCTTCCACTGGAGCGAGGTTTCTGGTCTCCAAGCTGCTTTTATGCCCCTTTAAAAGGTTATAAAAGCTGTCTTTATATTCCAATAAAGGGATGTAAAAACAACTTTTTTTGCAGTTCAATAAACGTGGTTAACTTCTCCTCCCATTAATACTTTTTTGCCTCAATGCCACGTGCATGTGTGGGCTGCTCCAGGACATGGAGAAGGACGGGGCTTTGGGCATCACATCCCGAGGCAGGAGACAGCAGAGCGTCCAAAGGGAGAAGGACCAAGGGGCTGTCCTGGGGGCACCCTGCTGGAGGCAGGTCTGATGCCAAGCAAAGACAGGCATCATAATCTGAGCTGCTGCCCAAAAAGGAGAGAGACGAGGATACAGCCTCACTGGATACTGTGCTGGTGCATTTACTCCAAAGAAAATTCCTCCTGGAAGCAGGTGTGAGCTCAAGGAAGGACTGTGCTGTGGCATGAGAAAAATTCAAGGGAGGAACTATAAATCAGGGGGTAAAGAGTTGCCCAGCAAGGTTTTTCCTCTTTTTGCAAAGGCCAGTGGATGTAAGGGATGATGAACTGCAGCCACTCTGTCCCCATCCCTGCATGAACCAGCAGCTGCAGCACCCAGGGCTGTGCCACCTCTCTCCTGGGTGACAAGGGACACGTCACTTCACCCCGCACTGCCAACCTCCTGCTCTTGCCAACACCACTTAGACCTTACAGGCCATGGGTCAGGAATTGTCCTGTCCAGAACAACAGTGCCACACAAAGCCTGACAGGTCCCTGCTCCCCATGCAGCCTCCAGACACAGCTCTAATTATTATTTACCGTTCGTGCAGCCATCCCGTGGCTCGCAATCCGTCTTTCTCAAAAGCGTCCTTTTCCTTGGAAGAGGATCTAAACCTGTCCTGCTGCTCGTCCAACAGCCTCTCCAGGCATTAAAACAAGGAGGTTTATTATTTTTGGTGACAGCCTGTTCTGCAAGGTGAACACAACTCATATGAATCAAACCGACTTGGATTTCATACATCATCCCCCAGCAGCACCAACGTGAAGGGCAGGAGGGGTTTGGCTGCTGAGTGCAGAGTGAAGCAGGGAGTTTATTGGTGCTGATCTGTCGGTGATGGGGGGCCTCTGGGGTGCTGGGACCGTGGCTGCTGGAGGGAGAAGAGTGGGGGAGATGTGAGTCCATAAATAAGGCAAGCTGGAGACAGCAACTACCAGGAGCTGGAGTGGAAGCCCAGCAGCAAGGCAGTGAGAACCTTTCCAGCTGTGTTCCCACTCTCTGACCTCGTTTCTCCTCTTCCTGCCCCTGCACAGGTACTGTGGGATAGGGACCAAACTCTGACTGGGGTAGGAGCAGGGCAGATGATCTTGTAATAAAATCCCAGAATGGTTTGGGTTGGAAGGGACCTCCCACCATGAGCACTTTCCACTACCCCAGGTTGCTCCAAGCCCTATCCAACCTGGCTTTTGACACTTCCAGGGCAGGGGCAGCCACAGCTCCTCAGGGAAACCTGTGCAAAGGCCTCACCACACCCACAGTTAGGAATTTCTTCCTAATATCCAATCTAACCCTGCCCCTGGCCAAGGGGCTCCTTGTCCCCACCACGCACCCTGTCCCAGCTCGCTCCATCCCAGCCAGGCTGAGCCCTCCCTGCCACCTCCAGCTAATTAACCCAGCTAATTGCCTTTGCCGGGTTCCTTTTTAAGGCAGTGGGAGAATGATGAGGGTGAAGGGAGAGGGTGAGCATCCAGGGCTCCCTGGGGAGCTCAGAAGCATTTACAGTCCCTGGCACAGGAAAATCCATACTCATCTTGGCTCTGGGAGGCAAGGCTGCTCTCCCACACTCCTATTAGCAATTCCCAATCATCTTTTATTAGGCCTGCATTGATTTGCTGCTCATTTCGGTGGGAATGGAGAACTAAGAGCCTCAGCCTGGCCTCAGCTGAGGAATCGAGGCACAGAGCTGATGGAGCCAGAGGAGATCTTGGGGGATGCTGCCCCGGGTTCAGCTGTGCCATTACACAGCAAAAGCAGAGCTGTCCTTTCAAAACAGCCTTTCACATGCCTCAAAGCTGGGAAGCATGTGACGAAAAGGGATCAATGGTAGGAGGGGCTGAGGCTCCCCCTGCTCTGTATTTAGGGTGCTTGTTTCATACTGGGGAGGGGAACATTGTCTAGCAGGGATTCCTGGGAGAATTCACCTGGATCCCACACTACAAGCCCCAACCCTGCAGGGCAGCTTGGGCCACTTATTAATCCCTGGGAGAAACAGTCTTCTAACACTACTCTAGTTTCCAAGCCAACATTTCCATGTAGCTTGTGAAACACAAATTCTGTTAGGAATCATCTGAATATTTTGTTCTAATAATGCCATAACACCAGCGTACCCATTAGCACATACACAGAAAGGAGTATTTGAATATCAAAACAAAGCAAATTTACAGTCGTTTTTTTCCTCTCCTGGCAAAGGCATCACTGCTAGTTATCAGTTTCCAACTGTTTGCACCACAGCTTTTCCATGCTTGTCCCTGCTGTCATCAAACCTGCTGCTCCCTGCACCCCGTGTCCTGAGATAACCCGAGATGTGCAGCCACGGCTACAAAAGGGCCTCACAGCCCCTGGGGAGGAGAAGGGCTGAGAATGACAGGGTGGCAGAGGAGATGGTGGGAGATGCAAATCTCCGGCTGTGTGAGCCACAGATAAATTCCTCTGCACCCGGCAGCTCCATCATAACACATCACAACATCCACCTCATCCCATCCTCATCACCTCAACACCCACCTCATCCTATTATTGCTCTCACCTCATCCCATCATAGCACCCACCTCATCCCATCATAACACATCACAACAATATCTACCTCACCCCATCCTAGCACCCACCTCATCCCATTATTGCTCTCATCTCATCCCATGACACACCTACCTCATTCAACCACGGCATCCACCCCATCCCATCACAGCACCCACCTCATCCCATCACAGCACCCACCCCATCCCATCACAGCACCCACCTCATCCCATCCTAGCACTCATCTCATCCCATTATTGCTCTCACCTCATCCCATGACACACCCACCTCATTCGATCACAGCACCCACCTCATCCCAATGCCCACCTCACCCCAACCCCATGCCCACCTCATCCCATCCTAGCACCCATCTCACCCCACTGTTGCTCTCACCTCATCCCATCATGCACCCAACTCATTCAATCATCAATCAAGACATCCACCCCATCCCATCACAGTACCCACCTCATCCCATCCTAGCACCCATCTCATCCCATTATTTTTCTCACCTCATGCCACCACAGCACCCATCTCATCCCACCACAGAACCAACCCCATCCCAGCAGAATGAGGTGGGAGGATACATGAAAAGCCATGGTTTTGATGCATTTAGAGTTAATTATATGTATTTTTTTTAGAATGCCCCTGCATTTAGCAAGCCAGAGCCACTGTCTAAAACACCCCAGGAAATACAAAGCCGGGAGAGCGGATTCAGAGAACAGCTCACAGTGCCTGCGGTGAGGCGGATGAAAGCCAAGGGCTGCATCCTTGGATGTGCCTCACTTCAGACGGAGCAGGAGGAAATTCAGACACTCTTAAAATTCTGTCCCAGATCTGCCAGCACAGAAACTTTCCCTCTGCTTTGAACCAGGCAGCTGAATTCTCTCCCTGGGAAGCGGCCGCCTCCAGGCAATGTGCAGGAGGTGATGGAAGAGGATTCGGGATATGAGCAGGGTCCAGCACTGCCCGGGGGGTGGCCAAGGTGATGCTGCAGGAGTGGCTGTCACCCACGCAGGCGATGCTGGGGCTGTGGCACCCAGGATCCTGAGTAAAACAAGAATAAACCTTGTCATAGGGAAACAAGAGTTTGCTTCTATGCATGTGTCCTGATGCCAGTTACAAGCATGTAAGGAGCAAATTGGGTCTGATCAGAGTCCGCACTGAGTCAGACCTCACTTTACTTAAGGATCCACTGCCCATTTTTCCCCCTTCTTGCTTTTTTTCTCCCTGTCTACCTCCAGGCAGTCAGGGAAAAAGACAGGGAGATGAAATCTGGAACCCCGTGAGACGTGAATTCCTGTAAGGAACGCGCTGTTGGATTCCCCTTTCCCTGCCCATTGGTGGATGCTGGTGTCACACAGCAGAGAGAGGTGCAGGAATTTTGCCCCACGCTGAAACGGGGCTGTCACAGCCCTTGCTGGCACCCGCTGTGCTTTTTGCCTGGCATCAGTGCGCAGCTCACAACCAGAGCAGGCCAAATTCCTCCCTGGGGTAGCTCAATTAAAGTCAATGATGGTACACCAGGGATGAACCTGGCCCACTGGCCTGAGCTGGAGTCCACAACAAGTCCAGCTGGCAACTCAGAGGCAACAGGAAGGATCCCTGGCACCGGGAGCAGCGCTGGGAGCTGTGGTCGGCATTAGCGAGTGGGAGACTCAATAAACCCAGGGCTAAGTAAACCAGATCTGTAATAAATAACTTCCAGCGTTCCACCTCTTCCAAATGCTGTGGAGATCCGCCCAAATTGTTCTCCCAAGCCCCATGAGTGGTGGGGACATTTCATTAGCCCTTTTACACTGACAGGGAAACAGGCACTGGGAGCCTAATAATAATAAAAATCCATTATGTTACAGTGCTTGTTGTGTATCCCAAATAGCAGCTCCAAAAGGCAGGGAAATGGCTGGGCTGGTTTTACTGGAGTCAGAGGGATGGAAATGTGTGAGGAGGATGGTAATTAGCTTCAGGTCACTCATCAAGATGAAGCTTGCTGAGTGGTGCCACCAGGCCACATCCAGGCTGGGCTGAGGGGCTCGAAGCTGCAAGCAGGATGGATCAGGGAAAATGCTGTTCCACAGCTGCTAGCTGAAGGAGAGTCAGAGAATTCAGAGAATCCCAGAATCATTAAGGTTAGAAAAGCCCTCCAAGATCAAGTCCAACCTTGTCACCCAGCTCAGAGCACCAAGTGCCACATCCAGGTGTTCCTTGGACACCTCCAGGGATGGGGACTCCAAACCTCCCTGGGCAGTCCCTTCCAATGCTCAACAACCCTTTCCATGAAGGAATTCCACTTGATATCCAACCTGAACCCCTCTGGCACAGCTTGAGGCTGTGTCCTCTTGTCCTGTCCGTGTTTCTGGGAGAAGAGGCTGACTGCCCCCTCAGCTTGTACCCTCCTGTCAGGGAGTTGTAGAGAGTGAGGAGTCCAACCTGTCTGCACCTGGGCAGAGGGAGCTGCAGCAGCTCAGATCCCTCTGCCCATCCAAACCCGTGCCAACAGACCCCAGAGAGGTCCCACCAAAACTTTAATGTGGCTTTATGCTGAGCTTGTGGGATGTGATTGCCCAGCAATTGTGGTGCGATTACACCACAGCTCTGCTTCCCACACCTGCAATTTTCACTCTATTCCTACAACTTCAAGGCTCCATGGCTGCAAATTAATTAAAGTGTAAGTGCAAAATCAGTGGTGCCACTGAATGTTAAAAATACCCTTCCATGGTGACCAGGAAGCCAAAGCCACAATTTTGGAGATGGAGGTAACGTTAAGAGCTGAAATGTAGTGAAATTCCAGTTAGAGGGACAAGTGGGAGGTGGTGAGGTTATCCAAAAGCTTTACCACAGTGTAATTACACCGTATTCATCAGGTAATTACAGCCCTGCTATTATATGCTACAACTCTCCGTTCCCTGCCTAATCCCATGAGGTAGATTCAGAGGGATAAAAGGCAGCAGCAACAGACACCTGACTGCTGCAAGAAGGAATGATGGACATGGACTGACAGGCAGAGCAAAAGGAGAGGAGGTAGGAATGGAAATGCTCCAGGTATCCAGAGCAATCGCTCACACCCAGAGCAGCCCCAGGTGCATTCCCTCTCTCTGATGCTCCAGGGATTCACACCACGCAACACGGAAGAGCCAGGCTCGGCTGGTTGGGATCTATTGAGGAGGTAAAAGCATCCATCAAAAGCCAATCTGCTTTAGAAAGCAGAGAAAGAGGTTACTCCGGATTAATTTTTCACTTCCAAAGCTTTATGGGGAGTTCTGAAAGTGTCAGGTCGCTTCAATATTTTTCTGAACGAGAAGCTCAGCGATGTTTCCAAACTCCTCTGTTTGGATTGTCAGGTAATTTGTACCCAAACATTTCAATTAAAAATTTCTGTTGGCTCATCTGTTTGGGTTTTTCCTCTGGGGAGAGAGATGGAGGACTTGGAGGTTTTGCTTATTTCCAAATTTCTGTCATTTTGATGCTTCATAAGCTACTTTAGGGTTGAACAGGGAGGGGGAGACTTAAGAACCCATTGCAGGGAGAGCACCCAGCCCTGGCTGAGGGGTGGATTCATCCCTACAGCCCTTCCCCTGCCCTGTGGCACATCTGAGTATCCCGGGGTCCCCAGGGCATTTTCTTCTGGCAGCAGGGCACTGGTGGAATCCCATCCCTGAAGGAATTTAAAAGCTTTGTAAAGCTGGTTAAGTGGGTGTGGCAGTACTGGGGAAATGGATGAACTCAAGTGATATTACAGGGCTTTTCCAACCTAAATGATTCCATTGTATTCTATTCTATTCTATTCTATCTGCTTCTCTTCTCTTCTCTTCTCTTCTCTTCTCTTCTCTTCTCTTCTCTTCTCTTCTCTTCTCTTCTCTTCTCTTCTCTTCTCTTCTCTTTTCTCCTTTCTATTCCATTCCATCCTATTCCATGATTTCCAGGGCTTTCCTCCACCCAGAGCAGCACAGGGTTCCTGTTGCACGAGGCTGGGTAAACATTCAATGGAATAAATCTCACCCTGCTCCATGGGGTCCCATTTGGAGCTCCAGTGCTCCATGACCTTATTTAACACTACCCCACTCCCAAGGCAGCTCAGCCCAGCCCTGATGTTCCTCACAGGTCTCCTACTGCTCCCTCCTTCCACCTGATCCTGTTTTCCTGGTGCTATTTGCATTCATATTTCCACAGCAGATGGGCACAGGAAGGGATGTACAGAACTGTATCCATGGTGGAATTCAGCAGGGTCTGGAATAACCCCAACCCTTCCTGTTGCACAGCATGCCACGGAAAATGAAGACAATTCCCCTTTGGTGCTCCCAAAACATTTACACAGAGCAGATGTGGGCATGAAAATACAATCAGATGGGACACAAACTGTGTTTTTGCTGGGTTTTTTTTTTGCTGTTTGGGTTTGTTTTTTCCTTCTTTTTCTTTGTTTTAAGTCAAGCTGGACCAAATTCTTTATCATCTGCTCCTCCAGAAGCCGCACAGGATTTGTGAGCCACAACGACAGAGAAGGAGCAAATCCCTGTGGGATGCCAGAATGCATCCCAAGGGAGCAACTCACAGAGTTGCATCCACGTGGACTGGCTCTAATCCCTCTGGGTGCAGTTTCATCCACTGAAATCCATCCTCTGCAAGGTGTCAGCACAGCTGCCATGGGAAATAAGGGCCGAGCCATTGCTAGAATGATCTTACAGGAATGATCCCCATCTCCATTAGGGGCTCAGCTAAGCCATGGAGCCTTAAAGTTGATTATACCTTTCATTAGGAATGACTGAATGATGTTTTAAAGCTGGAAAATGAACTCGCAGCTAAGAGGAAACACTTTCTTGGCGAGGCCGTAGAGTAGGTTCCCCATGGAATAGATGCAGCTGTGAGAGTCAAAATTAAATTGATATTATAAAATTTCCTGAGGGGGAAAAAAGTCATCTGGTGCCTGCAGAAATGGTATCATGCAGAAAGCTGACTAGAAAATGGAAAGCTGCTGAAACTCAAATATATATGTGTGTGTATATATATATGTCTATATATGTTTAAATGAAAAAGAAAATATCCTCTAACTTCCTCATCTCAGCAGAAATTTCCAAAAAGTAAAATTTTCATGGAATAGATTAGTTTTCCCCCCGTTTACCTAAAGCAAGGACATTCCAGCTAGCTCCCAGCTCTTGAAAGAGTAATCTGTGTCCTGTAGATGGGACAGAATACGACAAGTTACTTTCCAGTGGGTTTTAGGGTTTGGGGTTTTGGGGTTTGGTGCTTCCCACTGCCTATCAGCAGGGCTCCCTGGCCAGCAGGGACAATTCCTCCCTTAGTCATCAGACAACTAAGCCACTGAGCTCCTTCCAGGCAATCACCTAGATTTAGATTTGCCCAATGGAAAATCAATTTCTCTGGATAAAAATAAAAACAAAAACTATCCCAGGAATTTTGTAATAAAGGCACTTTCTGTGCAGAAAAGTACATTGATGGAAGACCAACAGGCTCTGACCAATCTGGTCTAGTTGAAGATATCTCTGATGACTGCAGGAGATTGGATTAGGTGAGCTTTAAGGTCCTGTCCAACCCAAACCACTCCAGGATCCACAGCCAGAATTCCAACGGTGGCTTTCTCCATCTCCACGTCTGTTTGGGAATGAGCAAACAGAGCAAAGCAAAAGATGCAGATGCAAAAGCAGAGGTGGAGACAGGAAAATCCCTCTTGCATCAGTCTTTCTTGTCTCCCTCCATCCAGAGGCACCAGGAGCCTGCACATTTCCATTGGCACCCACAGGGAGAGCAGGGACAGCTCCAGCCACATCCACAGCGGGAACCTTCGGATCAGATTAACAAAAAGCCGCTGGTGGCGACAGTTCCTCCTCTGCTCCCGGCACCTCCTCACAATTCACTCTAACAGCCTCCAGAAAGGGACACACATTCCTTGGGCATTTATCCAAGGGAAGGTGGAGGCTCCATGGGGAGCACAGCCTGGGGGTAGCTGGAAGGAGCTGCCAGTACCCACTCACCCCCACCCTGCAGCATCACTCCTGGACACACCACTCATTCCAGCCCAGGGACACATCCAGAGCCCTGGCTCTGCCTCAAACACCATCTCTCCCTTACTTCCTTAAATAAAAGCTTCCAGCAAGGCTGGCTCTCTCCAGGAATGAGTCGAAGCTCCCTGCAACACAGGGCCCTCCATCACCCCAACCCAGCACAGTGCAGCACCAGACTCCTTCAAAATTCCCACTGGGAACATCTCCATAGCTCCACTGCTCCAAATTAGACCCCTGCAAACCTTCATTTTGACCTCTAAAATAAAAGCAGTCATAATTAAGATGAGCTGGGTTTATTAGCTGGCAGATTCCAGATGTATTTCCATACTTTTTTGTGCAACCCCAGCATTTTAAAGCTGCTGCTCACCCAAAGCCTGGATTCCTCTGCAATTGCACGGTGCCCGTAACATTAAAGAAAACATCAACTCTGATGAGACCACTGAGACGTGCAATAAAAACAGGAGGGTGGTTGTACCACACACATCTGCTGCCAGCATCCTCCTCCACACCTGACTCCTGCTCTCCAGCTGGAATCCAAAGGGGTCACAACACCCTTGGGGAGCCCCACACCACCCACCCATGTCTGACTGAATAGAACCATTGCCAAATCAGAACTCAGAGGATGGAAACTCCAAACGTGTGCTCGCAAAGGCAGCTTGTGAGAATCTGCAAGGTAGCAGGGATGGAACGAGGTCAGAAAGGGAAAAAGCAGTGGCAAAGAGGAGCCAGGACCTTGAGTCCAGGCTCTGAGAGGGAAGATAATAAAAAGGCATCATCCCTTTGCAGGCAGTGAATTGTTGCTTAAGCCCGAGGATCACAGACAGCCCTCTCATCTGAAAGGAGCAGTCAAGTGAAGACATTTCCCAGCCATTAAGTCGAGCGATAAAGCACCCGCAGTAAAGTCAGGGAAGTGGAATTTATCATGGCACTGTACAGATTGTAGGGCCAGGAGAGAGCTGGCTCAGGTCAATAGGTTGACCTCTTGTGTTGTCTAAAGATCCTTCCCTTCATCACCTCCATTAACATCCCATCTCTGCGCTGTGGCCGGCGCCAGCGCTCCCTCCCTGGGGACTTTCCCCCTTCCCTCCTGACTGGGGAGCACTTTCTTAATAGCCAAGCAGAAAAAAATTCCCTTCCTTAGCTCCAGGCCACTGCTCCTTGTCCTAACACTTTTGGAGACCAGGAATGATTCCTTTTCTTCATTTCCAACATTGCCCAGAAGGTCTTCAGAGATTGTGATCCCATCTCACCTCCTCAGGAGGTTTCTCCTCTTTTGCTAGACTATAATTTAGGCCTGGAATGGGTCAGCGCAGCCTTGGGATGTGCCTGCTCTGAGAAGTCACCTCCACCTTCCAGGGAAGGAGTTTCATCCTCCCAATGACTTTTTTTTTTTTTTTTCCTCAAATCTGCACGGGGATCATCTTGCTCCTCCCAGCCAGTGATGCAGCTTTAAAGTCTCTGTTGCCCACAGAAGCTGTGGCTGCCTCATCCCTGGAATTGTTCAAGGCCTGGTTGGATGAGGCTTGGAGCAACCTGGCCCAATGGAAGGTGTCCCCACCCATGTCAGGGGCTGGAATGAGATGAGCTTTAAGGTCTCTTCCCACCCAAACCATTCCGTGATTCCATGATTCTACAAAATCCTCTTTGTTTATGGTGTTCAATAAGGAAATAAATAAATTTTGAACAATGACATGCAGCCAGTATGAGCAATCTGGGCAGTCAAAGATGGCAAAAGTTCCTCAAAACCCCTGTGATCTGAGATCTCAGCCATTCAACTCACATCAGGCAGGTTTTTGTTTGGTATCAATGACCTTGTTTAGACCAAAACCATCCAAGCCCAGCAACCTGCAGCACAGAGGATGTTCTCTTGCTGTTGGTTGGCTGAAGTTATTCTCATTTATGCCTTTTTCTATTTCCTAGAAGAGACAGCAGAATAACCATCGGGACGACAATTCCCAGGATTATTTCTGCCTTGTATCAGAGGAGCCAAAATGCGCAGATGAAAACTCTGCAAATGTTTTGCAAGGGAGCAGTAGCCCTTTTGAAGATGGCTGATTTCCCAGCACAAACATTTCATCCAGCCCTGAGAGTTCTTTGCAAAACAGTTTGAGCCCCACAAAAAAAAACAACCAACAGGAAAACCCAAAAAACTGTCAAAACATTGTGAAGGAGACTGATTTTTTCTGTTCATTTCTAAAGAAACCATCAGCACCCAGGACCAACAGACTGGTGGGTGCATAACAGTGCATGGAATTTGGTGTTTCTGCACTCCCCATGCAAGAGCCAAGTGGTTACAGTGCTCCTTGTTGGAGCGACAGTATAGGGTCACCTCACCAAAGCTCCAAAATTAAACAACCAACCTCTCTGTACTCATCTTCCCAACTCAAAAAAAAAAAAAAAAAAAAAAAAAGCTGAATCCCAAATATCACAGAAATCCAGAATGGTTTGGGATGGGAGGGACATTAAAGCTCATCCGCTTCCAAACATCTGCCCCGGGCAGGGACACCGTCCACTGTCCTGGCTGCTCCAAGGCCTGTCCAGCCTGGCCTTGGACACTCCCAGAGATGCAGGGGCAGCCACAGCTGCTCTGGGCACCCTGTGCCAGGGCCTCCCCACCCTCACAGGGGAGAAATCTTCCCAATATCCCATCCATCCCCACCCTCTGGCAGTGTCAAACCATTGTCCCTGTCCTGTCACTCCATTCCTTGTCCCCAGTCCCTCTGCAGCTCTCCTGGAGCCCCTTCAGGCCCTGGCAGGGGCTCTGAGCTCTCCCTGGAGCCTTCTCCTCTCCAGGTGAGCACCCCCAGCTCTGCCAGCCTGGCTCCAGAGCAGAGGAGCTCCAGCCCTCAGAACATCTCCATGGCCTCCTCTGGACTCTGTCCAGCAGCTCCACATCCTCCTGCTGTTGGGTGCCAAAAAAACCCCAAAACCAAAGACTTGATGCTTGCTGCTTTTTCCTCCCTGCCTGACTGCTTCCCACCTTCTCCTCTTCCCTTCTGCAGCCTGTCCTGCTGTCCCCAGGTCCCGCTGATCCCCACGGCCCCTCCCGGCCCGCCCGGGCCCCTCGGCCGCTGCCCGTCCATGCAGCACGGGGGAGGCTGTGCCGGCGTCTCGGCCCGTTTCCTCCTCTCCACCTGGCTGCTCGGCCGGCTC
Source organism: Pyrgilauda ruficollis (assembly GCF_017590135.1). Lineage (NCBI taxonomy): Eukaryota > Metazoa > Chordata > Aves > Passeriformes > Passeridae > Pyrgilauda > Pyrgilauda ruficollis. The sequence goes on along the minus strand of NW_024526822.1, from coordinate 2,547,544 downwards.
CTGCCAGGAGCAGTGAGGCGATGGCAGCGCCGGATGGATGGGCAGCGACCGGCCGCACAGCCAGCGCCGCACAGACGCTCCCAACAAGCTCCTGGGGTGCTGCCAGCCCCAGGCCCGTGTGCTCCCAGCTATTCCAGGCACCCCATCCCCTCACCAGGCTTGCTCGAGCACCAGCGTAGTGTTGGGGCATCATCCTTCCCGAGGAGCAACAATAGGAAACCACCAGACCACGCTCAGCAGGAGGAAAATGGATGTTACCGTACACTCCCAGCTCACTTGCCAAAAAACCAGGCTAAAACCAGGCTGATGTGGCCCCAAGCCTGCAGCCTCTCCTAGGACTAGCTCTAGACACGACCTGTCCCTGTGCTGGCATGGGTTTGACATCCAAAAGAGCCTGCAGGCACCTAAGGAAGCACAGGAAGCACATGAACCCCTCCTGCATCCAAACCTCAGGGGCATCCATCCCAAGCTGTTGCCCATCCCTCGTTTCTCTGCATTCCAGCTCTGGTTGTAGAAGCCAGCTGGGAGGGAGGGAGGGATGCAGGGAGCTGCTGCTTTCCAGCCAAGCCAGAACGCAGCTCTGGTGCTTATAAGCATCCCCTCCCCGTGGGAGGATCTGTACCCTGGGTGCTGCAGGCTGGGGGATGATGGGATGCAGCAGATAATTTGCACTAATGGTCCCAGAAAGGCAGGGAGAGCTCTCCAGAGGAGAACACACTTGAGCAATAACCTAAATAGCTCCGCGTTTCCAAGCAAAAAGTCCTTGAGGAGGGAATAGAGGCCCTACAGTTGAATATCTCTCCCCACCTGCACCAAAACTTGGCTGGGGATGTTGGAAAAAAGCTGCCCAGGCAGGGAAAGACATCAGATCTGCAATGTGAGCAGCAGCTCTTGGAACCATGGCTGGATGTCCAGCGCTGCTTTCCATGCCCGCTTGGACAGGCTGAGGCAGTCCTGGGAAGAGCCCAGCCCGGAGCACATTTGGCTCTGTCGCCAGCCCAAGGCAAAAAAGTCAGCCCATCTGTGCTGAGACAGGTTGATATAGAGGGTGAAATGCCTAAGTAAAATTCCACAACAGGGCATTAAAAAGATGTAATAAAATATACACGAGTTATTAAATATTGTCATCAAGATGAATCATAAATCAGAGATTTTATGGTTTCTGATTATAAATTCCATTTATTCTGTAAGCGTTTAAAGAAAGAAAAATGGAGATTCAGTAAAGATTTAAGCCCAGCCATGATGCTGCTGATATTTCACTGTTGCTTGTGGATGACACAGCTGGGGGAGCCCAATGTTGGGTGCACAGAATTGTCTGGAAGGATCCTCTCGTGCCATGAAAAATTCCAGTATCCTTATGGACGCCACTACAGAGTTCCTGTACTGCAAACTCTCCTCCCCACCTCCCTCCTCACCCTGTTCATGTGTTGTTAAGATGAAGTTGACTTTTGCAAAGAGAGAAATCATCATTTCAGGGAAGAGAAGGCTAAAACCAGTGCATGTATGTGGGAAATACCTTTTCCCCTCTTCAAATGCCAAGAGAAATATCAAAGAAATTGCTTTCTTGGAAAGACTCAAGGGTTCAAATAAATTGTCAAGTGCTGGGTGCCAGCACTTCCCTCCTCCTGCCGTGGCAGGACCATGAGGCTTCCCCTGTAGAGATGCCACCACAAAGAAATGTCAGGAGATATAAGCCTTAGGAGATTTCCACAGAAAACAAGCAAAGGGACAGCCCATGCCATCCCACTCTGAGGAGGATCTCTGCCCAAGCCAGCCTGAAGCTACCAAAACCCTGCTCTGGTATTCTACACAAACCTGAAAACCTTGGTATTCTACAGGCACAGCCCAGGCGTGTTGACAGCCCTGGCTCTCTCTCAGCAATGACTATTTCCTTTATTTAATGTCCATTCCCATTTTTCAGCATCACAAAACAGTGCTAGATTGTTCCTTGTCCAACCCTAAAACAGGTTGACTCAGTCCCCAACCTGCATTTTTCAGCTAAGACAAAACACACACCTGATGTACGGCTTTGCACGGGCTGTTTCCGTTCACTTTAATCCATTCACCATCCTATTACAGTTCATTTCCAGGGGAACCAAAGCCCACGGACACAGATCCATAACCCCAGCCATTAAACCCCATCTCTCAGATAGGCTGGGTGGAAGCTGGACCACAGGGTAGATCCTGTTTAATTAGGGCTCATAAAAGCAGCTCAGTGCTGCACCAGGGAGTGGGTCTGATTTGCAGCTGCCTTTAAAACAGAGCAGGGTTACTGCTTCAGCAGTTTTCCCAGCCAGTTTTATGGATGCAACAATAAAGCCCAAAAAAAAAAAAAAAGAAGTTTGAGTGCCGAGTTTTAGTGCTGAAGCATCTGATAACGTCACGGCAGCTTGTTGTGGGATGGAGGGAAGGAGAGCGCTGGGATGGGAGTGGAGACATGGATGAGCTACAGGAGGGAGGCAAACCCAGCCTTGCTGAGCCACAACAGCTCCTCAGTGGGGAGATAAGACACGTTTAAAATGAGCTGTGCCATATTTCCAAACAGCCTGTGTGAAGGTTTATGTCTGGCCAGATGAAGCAGTGATGGGCTGCCAGGCTGGGGTTTATGAGGTGCAGCAAGGAGGGGATGCCATGAGCCTCGGCTGGGGGGAAACACTGGGATGTACAGAATCCCAGAATGGCTTGGGATGGGAGGCATTTTCAAGCTCATCCCATTCCACCCCCTGCCACAGGCAGGGACACTTTTCACTATCCCAGGGTGCTCCAAGCCCCATCCAACCCGGCCTTGGACACTCCCAGGGATGGGGCAGCCACAGCTTCTCTGGGTACCCCATGCCAGGACCTCCCCACCCACCCAGGGAACAATTTTTTCCCAGTATCCCATCTAAAGCTACTCTTTCATCAAAACAAATTAAATAGAGCTTCTTTTTTTTTTTTTTTTTCAATTTTTGAGTAGAAATTCTATCATCCCCCCACTGCTAACTCCTTCTGAGCTTCTCCTGAGTTGCTGTGCTGGGGTTTTACAGCCTGGTGCCTATGAGCAGCAGCTCTTCTGGTGCATACCTCCGGACAAGCTCTCCCAGCTGTTTGCACATGGAATCCACAAGGAGCCAGGGCTGTGGAAAAGGAGCAGGGATGAGTTTGTTCCTGCTGCTGAGCCTCCAACATGCAGCCTGGCCCTGCACAAGGTGAGCTGGTTGTTTGTGAGAGCCCCCAGGACAGCCCCAGGCACACGCACGACAATCCAGGTGGGCATTTGGAAAGATGAACTGGCAGATCAGAGAAAAAAAGGGGGGCAAAAAGCAGCACTCAAGGCTTCTTGGATAGGAAAATAAGAGAATGAAAGCCTCCCTCAATGCCAGCCAGGGCAAATCAGCACTTCCCTTCCTGCCTCACCGGCTGCGGCTTTGGGTAAAATGTGATGAAGCAGCTTTATGCAAGAAAGAGGCCAATTTAAAAGAAAAAAACAGGGCAAGTGTAAGGAAAAAGAAGAACAGTGCAAGACTGATGGGGTCAGGGCGCTGTTAAGGATGTCAATACCCATCACTCACCAGTAACCTTTCTGTAACTCCTGACCCCGCAGTGGCTGTCGCGAAACCGCAGCAAAATTAAAACAGAAATGAAGCAGCATCAGGTCCCGGCGAGAGGAGGCAGCGCCTGACAGGCAAGGTAAGGGCCTGACGTGGAGACAAGGAGGGGGCACGGCGCCGGCCACGGCGTCCCCTGCGCTCCCGGGAAAAGTGCGAGGGATGCAGGATGCGGCGGCAAGGGGAGAGCGGGACACGGAGCAGGAGGCTCGGCTGACAGCAGCGGGCTGGAGGAGGTGAGGATCGCCCCGGGGAGAGAGGAAGGACGAGGCTGATGCACCCCAAGAGCTGAAGCTGGAGGGGGGACAGCGGATCGCTACAGCCGCTGGGGTTACACCACCACCCCTCTGTGCTTTGAGGGATTTCTGCTAAGAAAAGGTGATTTCCTCAGGTTGCAGGTGGGTTTTCACGCAGTCCTGCGTCCCATTCATCCATAAAAGTAGTGAAATAAGCAGCACACCTCCCTCTGAGAGGGCTGGAGCTGCAGCAGCACGAACCTCTCCTCTCCTCCTGCCCCCGGCTCTCTGTGCAAATTTAAAGCATGTTCCAGATATGGGCTGACCTTTCCACAACACATGAAAAGGCAAAAGGAGAGGTGGAAATGCACAGAAGGGAAAATGTGTCTTGCGATGGAAAACAGACCATGCACATCCCACCTAGCAAAATGGGAAAAAATGGAGGAGGAAGGAGATCTGTCCCAAATAATGCCAGATCTTCTCAATGCTGTCCCAACCCCAAAGGGTAGGTCACAAGGCAGGCCCTGAGCAGATTTAGCCCAAAAGCACATGGGACCAGGGCTGCCCTTGCTGGGAAGCATCCCTAAGGCTCGCTCACAGTGAACTCTTATCTATTTACACTATTTAACCCCAGATTTTGAGGGAGATAAGTTCCCCAGATCAGCTTAAGGAGCAGGCAGTGGCCAGCAGAACACGGCAAAGTCCCCCAGCACTGTTTCACCCATCTCACGCAGCTTGCAGAGCACCCTTCTCCCTCCCCATCACACAGACACCTGCCTTTCTCTTTTGTCAGCCTCTCCCTCAGCCTGCTGTTGTGAGAAAAGGAGGACAAGCTCATGCCCCGGTGCCAGCGGTTCTGCGCCGCACCAGGCACAGCCCTCGCCAGGAACAAGCGCACAGAGGAAAGGCAATCAGGAGAACCACGGGAGATGCCGTCACATCAAACAGCACTGAACCTGCTGGGAGCCCCTGGATGCTTGTGGATGGCAAGGACACAGATTCCTGGGGTCCTGCCTTCCCCGTCACGGCTCTTTCAGCTTTAAGCTGGGCCAAGGTGAGGGCTCCTGTGTTTGTGGGCACGACCCTCCCTCCGCCTCCCAGCCCGGCACAGCGTGCAGGATCAGCTCAGGCTCCTCTCTGCAAGACGTCCAGAAGCTGAGACAGAGCTGATCCATCTTCCCCGCTGAAAGAGTGTAAACAACTCAGCTGCAGGCTTGGAGTGCAAGAGAGGACACGCAGTTGGAAATTTTAAGGGCCAATTTACTAGGTAATTTACTAAACACGCTAATAATTGACATTGCAAGCACCATCCCGCTGTCCCCAGCTCCTGCTTAATATCCGTAGCAAGAGGGAGAAAACAGCTTTCCCTGTCCTCGTGGCTCTGCGAAGCCTCCTCTGCCAGCCAGATCCTGGATGCCATCTGGGCAGCTTCGCTCTGCTCAATCCCAACCAACACAACAGCAACCCTGGCAAAAGCCAGGCTCCTGATTAGTATGCATATTTCTGAGCGCTGATTCCACCTGAGGATCTGTGCAAGGGAAAGGTATGTTGTAATTACCACCTCTTCCCTAGCTGTAATTAAAGACAAACTGAAGGGAGTTATGCCCAGGCTTTCTGTTTCCCTGAAGCTTTTCCCCATGCCAAAAAAACAGCTCTGCAAGAAAATTCCCAGCAGTTTCTTGGAGAAAGGCAGCAGCTCAGCCTGGAGTTGCAGCCTGGTTTAGATTATGGTGCTTAGACTGGGCTTTTCAGCCAGACACAATGAGAGGGCTGGAATCCAGGTATCCCACATCCTTTAGCAACCTGCTGCAGGAGGGGATGAACTGCCCTCTCTGTGAGGAGCACAGGTTATGGAAGGGTTTGTGATGAAAAGGACCTTAAAGACCACCTCTTCTACCCCTGCCATGGGCAGGGACACCTTCCACTGTCCCAGGTTGCTCCAAACTCCGTCCAGCCTGGCCTTGGATACTTCCAAGGGATCCAGGGGCAGCTGCAGCTTCTCTGGGGAACCTGTGCCAGGGCTCTCCACCCTCACAGATAAGAATTTCTTCCCAATATCCCATCTAATCCTGCCCTCTGGCAATGGGAATACATTATTTCTTGTCCTGTCACCCCAGGCACTATTCCATAGTCCCTCTCCAGTTCTTTTGAAGCCTCCTTAGGTGCTGGAAGGTCTCCCCTGACTGGCAGATGATCAGGTTAAACCAGACCCCTATGACTTAAGTGACTAAGCCTGGGTGTGGCGAAGCCCAGCACACCCAGTGGTGGCATCTCTGCACCAGTGGAAGTTACACGTTCAGTCCTGCTCAACAAACCACCCCAGGACATTAAATCCCTGCACAAATGGGAGGGATTTGGGCTGTTTGTTTGGTCAGAAATGCTGTTTTGTTGAAATTTAAAACTTCCCATGGGAACACGTTGACTTTGACAAAGTCACGTTTGTGCTTTTATTGCCTTGATTTGCTTCATTTTAATTCCAAGCACTTCTGCTGGTTCTTAATGGTTTATATTCCTACCTAGCAAATCTTTTGGAGAGATGCTCTGCTTCCCCCACTTCTCCCCATCGAGAAACTCCACTTGCAGGGCAGGAAATTAAATTCTAAATTCAAAATGCAGTTCATATTTAACAAAACCTCTGCATAATTGAGAGGGATTCCAAATCAACCCAATTCTGGGCACTGTGGGGAGCACCCACAGCTGGGTGCCCAAAGGACCAGTGAACATCTTTGAGTTTATTTCTGTCCTGCACCTGGCTGGATCTACACGTTAGAAATGAGGATGAAAATCTGATGAGCAGTAAATAACTCTGTGCCCTCAAAGGCACAGGGGTTTTAAGAGCCCTCTCACCACTCTCTCAAGAAAAAAACAAACCAAAAAAATCTCTCAGGATCCACAAAGGCCTTTCACATTGAGCATCTTCAGCCTGAAAAGCCCTTCAAAGTTGTCACTCTCAGCAAGCCAGGTCACAGTTTGCAATTAATCATTCACTTGATTAATTTTGCCTCCTTTAGCCTGTGAGTCCCTGCAGGCACAAAACACTGCCGGGGTGAGGAAGCCGTGGGTGGGCTGTGAGTGCCCTGAGACAGAGCCAGCGTGGATGTGCCTTGGGAGCACGGAGCCAAACCACCCTTCAAGAGGGGCCAGGCATGGACACAAGGTCAAAGCTCTTGACCAAGTGCCTGGGCAAGCAAATTCCTAAAAAAAATTCCTCTGGTGGGTGTAATGACCTCGCTGAGATATCACATCACACATCCCTCCTCCTCCTCCTCCTCTTCACCTTACACTCAGCCTTACTCTACTCTCTCCAATGGACCAGCAAAATATTCCTTTCAAATTGCTGTGAGTTTTTTTTTTCTTGTGTTGGTTTTCTTTCTTTTCTTTCCATTAGGAGACATGTTCATTAGGAAAATATCAGAAACCTCTGGGGCAGCTCGTGCTTCTAACTCATTTTCCAAATGTATAATGAGCCAGGAGTAAATTTTTTAGGGTGAATTTAATTGACCTTTGCAGTGGCATTAGGCAGATTGGCTTAAAGTCTATTAGAGCAAAATGTAACCTGGTGAGATTTTAGGGAAGGGTATTGGAAAAACCGATGGAGTTGGACTGCTCTCCTCCCTTCCTCCCTGAGCTTTCTTCACAGAGGAAAAGAAGGATGGCTCAAGAATAGAGAGGGATGAACAGAAGGGGAGAGAGATGAACAGACGGGGAGAGAATTAAAAGGGAGAAGTGAGGAAAAGAGTGGGAGGCAGAGAGAGGCGAGCAGCTCCAACTGGCCCTGGGCTGCTGCAGGTTTGGCTGCTCAGGGACGGGCAGCGGCAGCCACCGACCGACCAGCTGGGCCATTTGCTGGGTGACACGGTGCCAGCTCCCAGCAGCTGAGGATCAGGCCCTCCGGCGATGGAAGAGATCCCAGCTTTGCAGGGATGGCTCGCGAGCCGCTGGTCCCGCAGGGAAACGCGGCTGACAGATGCTGGGCTCGGAGCTGCTGCAGGTGCCACGGCCAGGGACCTGCACCTGCTCAGGGACACCCCTGGGGTCACGTTAAGCTGTCCCTGCGGAGGCTGGGGGAGGTTGGTTAGCTCCACATCCCGGCTCATATCCAGGAGGAGATGTCAGACCTCCCGTAGTGCTAACAGGGGTTCTCCAGGGGCTGTGAGAGGCAACAAAAGGTGAAAACTACGGAATTTCACTCCAGTGCAGAGAAACAGCACAGCAAGAAGGCATCAACCTATAAAGCCATGTCCTGCTCACATGTGTGACTCCAGTCTTGGGCTCTCAGGGCACATTTGGGACCCAAATGCACTGTGGTGTCACCCCATGAGGCACATGGAGGCTCCAAGCACCTCAACAACGCCATGTATACGAATATATAGAAAATTAGAGTCACAAAATCCCAGAATAGCTTGGGTTGGAAAAGACCTTACAGTTCATCTCATTCCACCCCCTGCAGGGACACCTCCAGCTAGACCAGGTTGCTCCAGCCTGGCCTGGAACACTTCCAGGGTGAAGAGTCAACAACACCTCTGGGTTATATATATATACATATATATACATATATATATGCATATATATATATATACACACACACATATATATACACAGATACAGATACATATATATATAGAGATACATATATACATATATGTATATATATATACACATATATATGGGTGTGTCTATATATATACACATATGCATATATATATATACACACACACACACACATAT
>NW_024526822.1:2429781-2538961 GCF_017590135.1 Pyrgilauda ruficollis | reverse complement strand
AGCTCCACATCCCGGCTCATATCCAGGAGGAGATGTCAGACCTCCCGTAGTGCTAACAGGGGTTCTCCAGGGGCTGTGAGAGGCAACAAAAGGTGAAAACTACGGAATTTCACTCCAGTGCAGAGAAACAGCACAGCAAGAAGGCATCAACCTATAAAGCCATGTCCTGCTCACATGTGTGACTCCAGTCTTGGGCTCTCAGGGCACATTTGGGACCCAAATGCACTGTGGTGTCACCCCATGAGGCACATGGAGGCTCCAAGCACCTCAACAACGCCATGTATACGAATATATAGAAAATTAGAGTCACAAAATCCCAGAATAGCTTGGGTTGGAAAAGACCTTACAGCTCATCTCATTCCACCCCCTGCACGGACACCTCCAGCTAGACCAGGTTGCTCCAGCCTGGCCTGGAACACTTCCAGGGTGAAGAGTCAACAACACCTCTGGGTTATATATATATACATATATATATATATACACACACACACATATATATATAAGGAGTTAAAAACCAGCCAGCCCTTACACCAGTAACAAGTTTCCATGCCCAGACTGCCATTCCTGCCTCCTTCTAGCAGCTGTGGAGGGGAGGTCCCCGTTCAGGGTCAGCACCCCCAGCCCGAGCCCCACCTGTAGCAGCACCGGGGCACAAGGGAGTGGGAGCAGCACCTCTGCCCTGGGCGCGCTTGGAATCACAGGAATACAGTTGCAGCAATCAGAGGCCTCGGGGCAAAGCTGGGTGCCAGGAAGCTGGCACGGCACTGCTGATCCCACCCTTCCGTGTTTCACAATGCCGCACACCAAGCCCAGGTTGTGTTTACAGGGAAGTCGGAACCTCCGTCCGACGGGACCCCGGGATTGCAGGAGCGGGGTCGGACCCCACGGAAAGAGCTCTGGCTGCCAGCACCGTCCTGCTTTGCAGCCGCCTCTTGAAGCCCTGCCGGACCCATCCCAATTCTCCGAGCCCTGCCCGGCCCTCGGCACGGGAACACTCACCTCTAACCTGTCAGCACTAAAGAACTACTTTTCCTTCGGTGTTTTTGCACCAGCCCATAAAGGAGGGCCGGCAAATCAGCCTGGGAAAATCTCGAGGCTGTGTTTTGAAACATCACCTGTTTTGCTTTTTCTCTCCCCCACCCAGCCCTGATGATCTCAGGCACTCCCTGTCCGTGCAGGGGTGCGGTATGAAATGCCAGGCTCATTCCAGCCCACACCATTCCCACCCGGCGTGGAGCAATCCTCCCTGAAGTCATCCCCAGCTCTGATAAGGAAATGGGGTGCACTCCCTAGGGATGGGTGAGCAACGCGACACTGAGAGCCCAGGGCTGAACCCGGCTGCCCCCGGGCTCGGGCTGGTGCCCTGATGTTGAAACCATCCTCCCTCCTCCTCCCTACAGCCAAAACAGCTCCGCCGGGATGCTCCGCTCTGTGCCAGAGAGGCAGCTCTCACTTGTTATCCTCCTACTGCGACATAAATGAGATTCCAGCATCCCGATTTCCAGTTACAAACCCTCCACCGTGCACTGACCGGCGCTAAACGCGCCCGTGGTGCCGGCGGGGCTTTGCTCCCGCAAAGGCTGAGATGTGGGAAGCCTCAGGAGCCCTCCCTGCACCAAACCGGCCGCAAAAGGGTTACCGACCTGCTCTCCTTTCCAAACTTTGCTGCTTCATCCCCTGAGAGGCTGCAGCGAGGGAGAAGGTTTCAAAAGCGAGCCGGAAAATGAGAGAGAAAAGGGGAAGGTTTCAGCTGGATGCAGTGAAATGGAAGGCTTTGTGTTTTCGGAAATTAAGGATGTAAGGGGTCTCTTTGTGCTAAATGCTCTGGATGGGATGAAAGTAAATAGAGCTCAGCTGGGCAGGGGAGTTCGGGCGACATCGAGAACAATTTTTAGCCCCGTTAGATATTAATTTCCCATACATCATCCCCCTGTCCTCTGCCCGTTTGAAGTGCTCAAGGTTTCCGGCTTCAAAGCGCACCACGCCGGCCACTCGCACAAAGCTCAGGAGCCGTGGGGAGCCGCATCAGCAGGTTCCAGCCCCGTGTCCCAGCAGGACCCCTCCCCGCACTGCCACCCCCCACGGGCCAGCCCCGGGATGTGGCAGCTCGTGCCCCCGCGCGGTGACATCCTCGGGGCTGTGCTGCAGGAGGGAGCCGGGGGTGGGGGGGACAAGGCAGAGCAGATGAAAGTGCTGACCCACTTTGTGGCCCGAAGTGCTCATTAAAACCCAACCACATGTCCGTGCGCGCCTGGAAAAGCCGGTGGGGTCGTAAAGCCCGTCCCTGCCTCGCTGTCACTGATGAAGCACCTACCAAAATCAATGGCGCTTTGTTGGGTTGCGTCAGCTAACGAGGAAAAGGCCATTTATTGTTTCAGCCGGGAAAGGCTGACGCACCACAAAGAGGGCCCTTTGCCTGACTCAGAGCAAATATCTGCGGCTTTTCCAGGGTGATTTGCCTCCGACAAGAGGCTTCTGTCCTCCAGCAAGGCGCCCGGGCTGACGGTGGTCCCGGCTGGGAGAAGCAGCAATGCTTCTCTGGATCCCCAGTGAGGGATCTGCATCCAGCATCACTGATGTTGGGGTTTGCAATTTCTGTGGATGCACAGCACAAGCACAGAGCAAGGCAGGCAGAGCTATTCCAGATTTCCTCCTGGGCAAAGCGAGGCACGGCTGACCGAAAAGCAGGAGGCAGAGCCCAAGCTGAACCAGAGCCAGGCCAGGCAAAGCCCAACCATCTGCCTGCTGCAAAGCCAAATGAGCTGAGGTTACTTGATTGAAACAGCAAGTGCATAAATATCCAATAAAATAAACAACAGCCATAATTAATAATAAAATAAAAATAGCCTTTCCTTTCTGCTCCTGCACTTTGCAGCCGCAGAGCTCAGGGCACATCACACGCCAGAGTAACAACTAATTATAAGCACCAATTACGATGATAATGAAATAATCTACCTTCCAAACCTGCTTGCCATTAATTTTCCCTGGCTGTAAAGAAGGTTGAGAGCTCACACTGGACAGTGCGAGTGATGTGGGTGCACCCTGCTCTGTGCCACAAACCAGCCTGACAGAAGGAGGGGGGACAGGGCTGTCCCCCCCTCCAAGACCCTCCTACAGCAGTGACTTCCCCAGGTCATTGACCAGAGAACCTGTGGGTGCCACATTCCTGGAAGTGTCCAAGCCAGGTTGGGGCTTGGAGCAACATGGGATAGTGGAAGGTGTCCCTGCCCATGGCAGGAGCTGGAATGGGATGAGTTTAAGGTCCCTTCCAACCCAAAACATTCTACATTTCTATGAAAGCCACACACTCTTTGGGGTAAAACAGAAGAAAAGCACCACAGCAAAGACTTGATTTATCTCCTCTCTGTAAATTGAAGGTTTTATTTCACAACACCATCAGCAGACAAAAGTAAAGGGGCTGAAGGAGGACAATTTGGATGAGACACTGAGAAGCAGCATTTATCCCCTTGTAGACAGTGACTCAGGGAATCATGTGGGCACGGACTGATTCATAAGCCACCAGTTAAGCAAGAGCCTGAGTGGTGAAGTACTTGAGATTTGCACTTCATTGCTCTCCTGAGCCAGGGCCAGCACCTTGCTCCCAGTCCCGGCCCATCCCGTGTCAGGCTGTGGATGTCATTTTCTGCCCCATATCTCTGACCCTGGCTCATCCCCTTTCAGGCTGTGGGTGTCACTGCTCATTCCATATCTCTGATCCTGGCTCATCCCATGGAAGTCTGTGGGTGTCACTGCCCATTCCATGTCTCCAATCCCAGCTCATCCCATGTCAGGCTGTGGGTGTCACTGCCCATTCCATGTCTCCAATCCTGGCCCATCCCATGTCGGGCTGTGGGTGTCACTGCCCATTCCATATCTCTGTTCTCCCGGGGCAGACGGGCGCTCACAATGCTAATGCAGAGCTCTGCTCCTGTGTGACAAGGACACTCTTCTTCCCAGCTCGGACCTTCCCTGACCTGGGAATGTGTGCTTTCAGCCCAGAAAGCCAAGCCTTGTCCTGTGCTGCGTTCCCAGCACCATCAACACCAGGTCCAGGGAGAGGATTGTCCCCTCCTGCTCCATTCTGGTGAGACCCCCCTGGAGCACTGTGTCCAGCTCTGGGACCCCAACATCAGCAGGATGTGGAGGTGCTGGACAAAGTCCAGGGGAGGCCACGGAGATGCTAAAAAGGCTGGAGTGCCTTTCCTATGGAGACAGACTGGGAGAGCTGGGAATGTTCAGCCTGCAGAGGAAAAGGCTCTGGGAAAAACTTAGAGCCTCTTCCAGGGCCTAAAGGGGCTCCAGGAGAGCTGGAGAAGGACTTTGGACATGGGCCTGGAGTGCCAGGAATGGGCATTCCAATGGGGAATGGGTTCACACTGCCAGAGGACAGGGTTAGATGGGATACTGGGAAGGGATTCTTCCCTGTGAGGGTGGTGAGGCCCTGGCACAGGTTCCCCAGAGAAGCTGTGGTTGCCCATGGATCCCTGGGAGTGTCCAAGGCCAGGCTGGAGGGGACTTGGAGCACTCTGGGATAGATGAAGGTGTCCCTGCCCTTGGCATGAGCTTGAAACAAGATGATCCTTAAGGTCTCTCCCAACCCAAACCATTCTGGGATTCTCTGATCTTGTGTTTGATTACAGGGGAACCTGGCTGGTACATTTCATCAGCAAGGATGGTAACAAAACCCCTCCAAATGCTCCTCTCTAGCCTTGCAGAAAGCCACCAAAACACAGCACTTGATCCAAAACGGAAAATTCCTGGGCTGCAAAGCTGAAAAAGCAAAAGCTCTGCATGTCAGAGAGGGTCAGAAGACCCACATGTCCCTGCCCCAATGATTCTGAGGCACCATGAAGTGCTGAAAAGCCCAGGGCTGGCTCTGGCACCAAAGGTGAGCAGAGCCTGTAAGATTGATTTCTTTTTGTTTTCGATTGACGGCGTGTTTGCTAGAAAATGTCATTTTCAGGAACCGAAGCTATCTGTGGATTCAAGTCAGGTTTAGCGAACAGTTTTCACAGAAAATAAATAGAACGGGGAGAGGAGGGAGCTGCAGAGAAGTCAAAACATCTCGTGGATGATGTTTCTTGTGTGTTACATTTCAATCTCTCACTAGAAATGTCATTGTCATTCCAAAAAATTGACATTTATCTAAAAGGTTAAAAAAAGGCTACGCTGAGTGAAGCATATGGGTCGGTTTCCACGTTTTCATAAACTGTTTCATTAGGATTTGACAGAAACACTGGGCTGACGTCACTGAAAGAAACCCAGCTCCACACTTTTCTCTGAGGTGACCTCAAGGCAATGCTGTTTCTTTGCCCTGGCCTCCAACTAAGCTGTGAAAAAGAATTTAAAAAGCCATTATTCACCCAACATGGTCAGTGCTGGGGTTGGGAGAGTGCGTGGAGCCGTTCCCACCTCAGGGAATCGTCCAGAGTAGTGCAGGTGTACAAATCCCCTTGGAAAGTCATCGCGGGTTTTGGCAGCTGTGACAGAGCTAAACCAGCAAAAGTCCATATTTAACTAATGGAGGATCCTAAAATCCAGGAACGTGGAGAAAACAGGACTGAAAAATGACACAACCAGCACATGCAGGGAATATAAATTGTCCCATTCATCCTGAATTTGACCTCAGATCCCAGGAAGCTCATGGAAGTGTAATGACCAGCCACCACCAATTTAATCCTTTAGTTTAATCCCGTGATAATTATAATGCCATGGCTCCAGGCTGGAATAAACAACTCCTCCCAGAGGCAGAAAAGGCCTTTTCATCACCTTCTGAAAGAACTGGTCAAAGTCCCGATTTTCTGAATTTTCCCCCAGACTGATGTAATGCAAATAATAATTACAGGGCCTGGGGGGGAATGACTGACTGGAAAATAGAGGGAAAACATCTCTGGGAAATGGTCAGTCAATGGGGGTTTTGTGATGTAGAATCTGAGGTTTCCAGTGGGAGGACCACTGGAGGGGAAGAGTTCAGCCTAAGTTTGGGAAGATGCTTGCTTTCCCCTGTATCTCTCAGGACTGGGAATGTGGATATCCCCAGGGTAAGGACTGAGATGCCCAACTCCTTCCAACCTCATGCCCGGATGGATCTCAAATTCCCCCAAAAGCACAACTGAGGATCTCATCCTGCCCTCTCAGCTCCCCCCTGCCATGGCACCAGAGAGGGACTTATTTTTACAACCTAATTCAAACAGGCTCTGCTTACAAATTAATGGCTTTAACAACTTAAGATCTTCCCAACAACAGCCAAAATTTGTAGAATTCCAGAATGGATTGCAGGGAAGAGAATCATGGAATGGTCCAGGCTGGAAGGGGCCTTAAAGATCATCTCATTCCACCCCCTGCCCTGGGCAGGGACACCTTCCACTGTCCCAGGCTGCTCCAAGCCCTGTCAAAACTGCCCTTGGGCACTGCCAGGGATCCATGTGCAGCCACAGCTTCTCTGGGCACCCTGTGCCAGGGCCTCACCACACTCACAGGGAACATTTTTTTCCCAATATCCCATCGAAACCTGCTCTCTGGCAGTTTGAAATAAACCCAGAGCAAAGGTTTTAGCAGTCAGGGCGCTGGCAACACTTCTGATCTGGATGTCAAGTCTCTAGCAGTTACTTTTCTTTTCCTTTTTAATTATTTAGTTGTTTTTATTTTTAATATTCATTCATTCCTTTTTTAAAAAGCTCCAAGCTCCTTAGAAAAAGGCTGTGTGTTTTTCTACTCTGTGCTTGGATGACTCTCAGCCCCCTGACAGAGAATCTATAGGTGCTAACAAAATACAAACGGATAATTAATCACCATAATTGGGGATTGGGTGGCTTTTATTCACTTCCATCTCCTCTGTGGAGTTTCTTCAAAAGAAAAGAGGGGGAGAAAAATCTAGTAGAGAAGGGAAGAAAAGAAATCCCGTAAGTCTAAATGGGCTGCACAGATTTATGGAGAATTAGTTTAGTCCTTGGGACCTTGTGACACAAGAGTCCAACCAAACTCCATTCTTGGCTTTATGATGTTTTCAAGCCCCCTCAATGCAATTATTTCCTTGTCTCCCTACAGCCCATCCATTATTCTCTATAATAATATGTTTTCTGAAACTCCTTTCCATAAACAACGAGAGCAGGCAGCGAGAAACCTCATTGTTATTGATATCGTGTCACATCACCAGTAAAACGGCTCCGGCAAAATGGGCTGAGAATGGAGATGGTTTCAATTGAAAACATCCCCACCTTTTACATCCTGCCAAGATAAATGGAGCCAAGGCTCTGTGACGTCACACGGGGAAATTTAACCCCCACAGTTGTTTTGGGGACAGGGTTGAGACTATCAAACAAATTGTTGGTAGGAAACGGGTCCCTGGCAGAGTTTGTTTGCTCCTTCTGCTGGATCTGGCCCCACACCATCGCTCACCAGCCATGAAACTTTTAAAAGCAAAAAGTTCCAGGCTTATTTGGGTCCCTTGAACCCATAATTATGCAAGGAAATAATGAAATGTTGCTTTTACCCAGCATAAGATGCTCAAAAGCACAAGCACCACTAAGCTCCTGTTAAAATAGCAAAAATCCCCAGCCCCCAAATCATCATCCTGAGGGGTTCAAGCCCACAATTCCCATTATAACTGATAAAATCACAGCAACTGCAAAGTATAACTGGCAGTTTCAGCAGCAATTTCACAAAGAAAGATTTGAAATGAGCTTAAATAGCTAAAAGTGATGCTTGTAGCAGTGATTATCCAGTGTAGGGCTGGATTCTGGATTTGTAAGCCTGGAAGACAGAGCTCAAGCCACACCAACGCTGCCTTTGCACACAGACACATGGATCATGTTCATTAAATTAATTAAAACAGTCCAGTTATGATCCTGGCAACATCAAACAAGGATTAATAAACTTTCTACATATTCTAGGTAGATCCAAGTGTATGTCCTACCCTCCACATCCCCCAAAGGTCATCCATGTCTCTAAAAATTTCAGGTAAATCTTGAATCACCCTAAAACTTAAAAGTGAATCCATGGGGTGAGGATGATGGGATCAGCCTACTAAGAGATTCAAGAACAAAGATTTCATATTAAAAGATCAAGGGGGAAAATCACTCATTGGCCACAAAGAGAAAAATAAGAGCAAGAACACAGCTGGAAGCAGCCCCGTAGGGTGAGATAACTGATCCCACGGCCCTGCATCCTTCCTCATCCTCCTGCTTATTCTGACATTTCAGCAATAGGAGCATCCAGGCAGTGCATTTTCTCAGAGACCAGATTTTTATCATCCTAATCATGGTCCGGGACCAATACATGGAAGCATTTACTGGTCCAGAAAGCATTTGTACTGTTCCAGTAACTAAGCACTTTTGAAAGACTCTTTTCCACCTGATTGTAGGAACTGATAGCTCAGGAGCCGCTAGCGAGAGATTGATGCTTCATATGTTTGAAAGCTCAAACTCCAAGCAGAGAATATTGCACTGGTTTCTGGCTCTAGTGGTTTTCATAACACCCAGCAGCAATATCATGTCAGAACAGCAGCTGCCAAATCTGGTCTTCAATTATTGCCAGCTTCAAGTTCAAGGAAAGCTAAATCCAGGGGTTTGGTGCGACCTGATGTAAAATGCAGCTCTAACAGGACTCCTTTTGTCTTTTCCCCTCTCCCATACATATTTTAGGAGCTGCCAGGTGTCTGCACCAAGTTAGAGACTGTGGATGGCTGGAGGCATCCTGGCCGCCCGCTGCTGAAATAGGTGGGTTAAATGGTTTAGACAAACAAAACCTTAATGCTTTCAACCTCAGTCAAAGGGGACCTTCAACCCTTCTCCTCACCCTTTTCCAGCCTGCAGAGTTTAACAGTGGAAAATGGGAGGTTAGGACTTGCTTTCCTTCCTGAACTTATTTAGCCCAGAAAAAACAAAGTAGTTATAAGATGTCTTTTGGGGAGGGAAAACTTGTTGTCCAGAGAAGCTGTGGCTGCCCCTGGATCCCTGGAAGTGTCCAAGGCCAGGCTGGATGGGGCTTGGAGCATGCTGGGGTAGTGTAAGGTGTCCCATGGCAGGGGGTGCAACTATATTATCTTTAAGGATCCTTCCAGCCCAAACCATTCCATGATTCTGTGACCTCATGGCTTTAATTTGTATATACAACAGCACTGGAAATTACAGAGCAGGATTCTGTGCCTGTGGAGAGATGGGTCCATGCTAACCCTGCTACCCCCTCACTTTAGAATCTTCTATTCCAGGCTCTCCCACCATTCCCAACAAGAAGATTTTGGCAGATAAAATCCACCAAGTTACACACATTCCTGCAGCACGGAGAAATTCCAAGAGCAGGGCTGCAGGTCCTTCCCCCTGCAACGACACATGCAAAAGTGTCCTGAGCAATTTTGGGAATTCAATGAATTGTGCGAAATCTCTCAGCAAAAAGTTTCATTTAGTGTCACACGAGCGACCTGTACAGAGCATGAAAGCATGGGGTGGGGGTATGCTAAAATCCCTAATGCTATCACTTCTGCAAACTAAATTAATGATTTTCAAGCCCTGGAGACTTCAGATTTCCCTTCCACAGGGACTTGTGTTGGGTGAGGACTAAGTTCTCTCAACCACATGGGAATTTCATACTCCAGCGATATAAAAGATGAGGGTTAAGCACACAGGGAAGCTATGTGAGGACACAAGAGAAAGGCCATGATGAGTTTCCATCAATCCACTATGTCTAAGGCCAGAAGAGGCAATCAAAGCTGACAGCCTGGAGAAACCAAACCATGCAATTTCACCCTGTGAGCCCCGGAGCAAACACAAGGATTATTCCCTTGCACTCAGGCAAACACCAGCAAACCCAGTCACTTCTTGCTGATGCTCTGGCTGGGTTTTAGCAGGACAATCAGTCTTGCTTAAAAGACTTCAAGTGATGATGAATTCACCATTTCCCCCACATAATCAAGGGATAGCTTGGTTTGCATCTGGCTCCTATTTTACCAGAGTTCCAAAGATGTATTACACAAACTGGCCTGGATTTAGGTCATGTATCACTGACATCTCCATCCAAAGAGAAAGGCTTTGCCAACACCTACAAGAAAAACTCCTCTTCCTCCAAACCTCAGTCCTCAGTGCCTGGGACAGAAGCCATCCCAGCTTAGGGTTGGTGAAGGTGACATGTCCCCATGCTGCCTTAACACCTGCAGCCTGAGAAGCTGTGGAGAACTGCCACATGCTTCTTGACACCTCCATACCAGTAAGAAATCCCAGAATGCTTGAACGGTTTGGGTTGGAAGAGACATTAAGGATCACGTATTTCCAACCCTCCTACCATGGGCAGGGAACCTCCTCCCAGACTGGAAATGGGGCAAAAGACCCAAAAACCTGCTGCAATGGTTAAGTCAGACCCAAAGCATCCTCTGGGTCTGATCTGGGGGAGGGAATAAACCATGGGCAAAATAAATAAATAAAAAACCAATCTCCATTTGGAGGCACTAAATCCCCACTCCTTTCCAGATGGCTGGGAGATTTCTCCCAGGTGGTAAATATATTATTAGGAACTCATTTCACCGTGAAATTGACTATTCAAAACACAGACAGAAGTTAATATATTAGGACAACCTGTCTGAAAAGCTCACATTAGAGGGAATTTATTTTTGTTTAATATAAAACGTGGCAGTACACACATGGCTGTCCTCGAGCTGCTCCTCAGCAGAAACATGCGTTCAGACATTGGGGAGGTCTCCTACAACAGGACAAATGGCACTGGATGAAGTCACTGTCACCTTTGGGGCAGCCCAGCCAGCAAGGACGTCAACACTGGGAAGTGGAACCTGTGCCATGGCTGGGAGGCTTCTCCAGCTTTCACTGACCATCTTAATGCCATTATTCTGGCACTGCTCAGGAGTCCAGTGCTTAGAGAAAACCAGAACAAGGTATTAATAAAGATTCACTGCTCAGGGACATGCTTCCACTGATTCGGAAGGGAAAATCCAAGCAACATGACAAGGACATGACAGAAGTCTTTCACAGGGAGCCGTCAGGTCAGACAAGCCCTCCAGACACCCCTGATCTAGGCCCCCACTCAAAGCAGGGTTTCAACCTGAGCCTAAAGTTGAGCCTAAACTTCCTCCAGGTTTAGATTAAATCTACATCTTGAAACTATTTTCATTTACAGACCAAATCCAAAGCTTTAGGAAGGCTGGAACCTACCATCACTAACTCACAACTAATGCTTTATTTCTTATCAACCACTAATAAGAAGATGCCTAAAGTAAAAGATTTTTCCTAAGCGTTTCCTAGTTGAGTCAATTGTTTTGATTGCATAATTATTTAAAAGTATCCCAGATATTTTTTAGCAAGGGGGAGCAGCATAATTTTGCAAATCAGTAATGAAGAAGGCTCAGAGGGTTGACAATGAGTTTGTATGGTTTAATTTTCTTCCCAGCCTTTCTGTCAAGGAGCTGCAGCTTTGCTTTGGCATAAGATCTGCCTGGGGGAGGTCAAGGAAGGTGACCTTTTTCTTCCCACTCAATAGCAGAGGATGAGAGTCTGAACTGCTGGACACACACTGACTTCAGAGTGTGTCTTCATTAGAGGCCACACGACATCTCTGAAGTCTCAGCCCTTCTGGAAAAGCATGGATGGGAGGAACTTCTGCAAGCCGCGGGTCTATTAGACTACAACTTATTTCACTTTAATTCAGCTGCTAATTAACTCACTTTAAGCTAAATGCCTGTGTCTTGGGTAAAGCGACCTCTTTGGTGGCCTTTGGTCCAGGACAGGCATGGTAGCTCAACATCCACCTCGGCTGAATGCTGAGCTCTTCAAAGAGATGTCCCAGGTTCCTTGGGAAGTGGATGCATGACAGCCTGGACAAAATCCAGATTGGACAAATTTTCCTTTGAGAAGGGAAATTGGTAGAAGGTGTCCGAGGAGGAAGAGAGCATAGAGGTCCAACAGAAAACATGGGAGGGGAAAGAGTTATCCCATACTGGAAAAAGCTGGACATTTCCAAGAGCCATCACCTTTCCCTAGACCTTGGAAAATTTCCACCTAGAAAAATACAACCCCCCTACCACTCCCCTCAGACCAACCCAATTTATCAGGAGCAATCTTTAAAATCCAGTCTAATCCTGCCTGCTCAGATCTTCAGCAGCAAAGCCACTTGAACCCTAAAAAAGCCACTCATCTGCAGGGATAAAATTCATGGCCTCCCTTGGCAACCAAACCTCATCAAGCGATGAGGCCACAGACTTGGCCTCTGGCTCTTTGTCTCAGTCTCTCTCAGCCATTCTGCTGCAGATAAATAATTAACCACACGTTGGAACAGGGACCTGGGCACACGTCTCCTCCATCCCGGCTGAGTGCCTGAGCTGATGGGCTATAAAATCCCTGCTGGCCCAACAAATATTTATTCATGCAAAATGGAGCAGCTTCTATGAAAGAGAGACAAAGTTGTGTGCTCTCCTTGTGCTCTGCAGAGGATTCACCCCAGAGCAAACACTGACGAGGTGGAGATATGGGTTTGTTGGCCAAACTCAGAATGTTTTCATCTCTTGGCTGAACTCCTCATCCTTCCAAACTCCATCATACAACGAAAAATAGCTGTAATCATTCAGGAGCAATCTTTATTAATAAAATGGGGTGGGGGGGAGGCAATATTATTGTCAATAACTATTCATAAAACTTGGACAAGGGACACATCCCTATCTGAGGTCCTCAAACTTGGTTGTTTGGAGAGCTGAGTTAGAGCACACAGTGGAATTTCTGGGGCTCTCCTGTGCAGGGCCAGGAGTTGGTCTTGGACAATCCTTGTTGGTGGCTTTCAACTCAGGATATTCCATGATTCTACGAGTATTTAACATGAACAGCCATGGTGGCCTCTTCCAGTGGTCATCAGGGCCACCGACTAATTGCCAACTCCACCAGTCCTTGAGGATGCCACGTGACATTTGGTCCTTTAGGAATCCCTCTAATTAGAGCCATCCTTCCTCGATTTTCTAGTCTATATCAGCAAATCAAATTCCTAGTCAGAATTCCTCTTTCTGTGGCCTTTTAGTTTTGATTCTTTTACATCTCCCTTCTCCAGTGGAATAGGGGATCATTAATCCCCTCCAATGAAATTAGACTTTTGCACATATACAGGAACATACCTGAAGTTCCTGTAAGAAGTCACACCTTGGTACCTGACACCATGAGAAATGGTCCAGGGAAAAGGTCTGGCTTTTCTTTTTTTATCAGTAATTCATTCAAGGCACCAAACCCAGCTGTTAGGAGTGGCTGGCATTCACTTTACAAAGAAAGCAACGCTAAAATAAACTAAAATACAACACCCGTCTTCTGTGCATACATTGCTTCTACAAATCTGAGTGCTAATAGTATTTGACATGTTGGTAATCTGCTTTTTTTACCATAATTCATTTAGAGTGGTTCTGCTTGATTATTGTACATTTTACAGCATGATGCACAGAAAATGTTGTTGCTTTTTTTGCCTCCTTAACTAGTTTTATTCCTTCTAGAAATCACTCATTCATACTACCCACATTTGAGGCTAGAGAGAGAGGGAAGAAACAAAGCAAAAATCAAAGAGAAGATAGGCAGCAAGAGAATAGGAAATAAATGAAGAGAAACGAAAGGAGAAAAAACAATAAGAAGGGAAAACAAACCGAGAAATTATGCAAATAGACTAAAACAAAGCAAAGAGACAGAAGGGCAGAGAGAGGAGCCAGTTCCCTGTGTTTTGGGATAGCACATCCTATTTCTGCCCAGAGACTGGGGCAAAGGACAACCTAACAAGTGAGGACTGGATTGTATTTATTTTCCATGGAGTTGAGTTCTCTTTAACAAGTCAACGTCTTCTCCATGCTCAGAGTGTTTGTGTGGCATTAGACATGATGTTCTTATGGAAATCTCTGCAGTCAGAAAAAGAGCTGGGAAGAAAATAACTGTTCCAGCTCTATAAAAATTTTGCCCTTTCCCATGTAGGAAAGGAGGGGGGAAGAAACTGTAAACCAAAATTCTCAAATTGCTCAAACTCGAAGAAAGTTGGGCCAAAGTCAACATGACCTTTAGATTTCACATTTTTTTGCTTATTAATTAGAAGAAAAATTCAGCTATGCTTCAATCTTATATTTTGAGCCAGAAAATCTCTTGTTTTCCTTAAGGAAAAAAAAATTATATTTTAAAATCTTGCAAAATGCTTTAATTTTCCTTGTATTTTTAGTTCTGCTCAAACACTCCTTTGAAACTGTCCTGTTCTCCTGGAAAGCCACTTTTCATAAATCTGTATGTTTCAGTTTAAGAAGAATCAGCCACCTTCTATCATCTCCTGTCAACCCAGGACACCATTCTCCCCTGCAGTGAAAGAACAAGGGGGAATGGCCTTAAGGTGAGGAAGGACAGGTTTAGAGGGGATATTGGGAAAAAATCTTCCCTGTGAGGGTGAGGAGGCCCTGGCACAGGGTGCCCAGAGAAGCTGTGGCTGCCCTTGGATCCCTGGGAGTGTCCAAGGCCAGGTTGGATGGGGCTTGGAGCACCCTGAAACAGTGGAAGCTGTCCCTGCCCTCGGCAAGGGG
Source organism: Pyrgilauda ruficollis (assembly GCF_017590135.1). Classification (NCBI taxonomy): domain Eukaryota; kingdom Metazoa; phylum Chordata; class Aves; order Passeriformes; family Passeridae; genus Pyrgilauda; species Pyrgilauda ruficollis. Next base: position 2,524,440 of record NW_024526822.1, on the reverse strand, counting down.
TGGGACTGGATGGAGCCTTAATCTCCTTTGCAGCCCAGATCATTCCATGATTCCCTTCCCTCCTAGCCAGCCACGGCAGAAGGGAATTCCATGCCAGTGCCATGAATCTCAGCCCACCCTCAACTCCTCACATGCAGAACAGGGAAGGATTTGCTCCCTCAGCTCCCAGCATCTTGGGATGTGTGGATGGACAGGAGACACTAAGAGTCCACTTAGGTTCATGACCAACAATACAGACCTGGATAATCCACCCAACCTCTTGGCAGCAGGAAGGAGCTGCTCTGCTCCCAATCCATCACTGAGGTTATTATGTCTCTCTGAGGGCTTCAAGCTGCCTGGAATCCCCAGTCAGTTAATAAAGAAAACAGGGGATTCAACAATTGTTTGTGCTTGGGCTGCCGTGTAAAGGCTTCGTCTCTCAGCAATGAAACAAAAGGGGACTAATAACACCCCGTGCTGCAAAAGCAAGTGCCAAGGAAGAGACAGAAATCAATTATCCGGGTGAAATTCAAAGGGAGAGGAAGTGGAGAACACGTCCACATCAGCAAACAGCACACATAATCCCATTAACACGGACGTTGTCTCCCTTGCAGGAGCGCCGAGCCATGGAGAAAGATGATAATTAAAATAAACAAACAAAAAGTAGCCTCAACTTCCCACATAAGGGATGGTGGGATGGATGGATGGATGGATGGATGGATGGATGGATGGATGGATGGATGGATGCCATTGGGACATGGCAGGGGGCAAAAGGGGAGCTGAGGGGAAGCTGGTGGGGATCAGAACCCTGAATGCTTGGGAAAGCCACCTGTCCCTGTCACCAGATGTTGTGAAGGGCAGCTGCACCCAATGAATGGTTAAACCATCACATCTTGAGTGCAACCTGCAAAATGCAGCCTCACCAGGCTGAACAAATCCCAAGGAGGGATGAGGATGCCCTGAGGATGGAGTGCTGCTCCCCATGGCAGGGACAACCCTCCCAGCATCCTCCTCACCCCACTCTGCAGCAACAGGGATGCTGGGCCTGGAACTCACAAAGCCAGAAATCAGCTGTGCCAGTCTCCCAAAAACATCTCTCCTCTCTTGGTTAACTCCAAAAACCTTCAAACTCCATCTCTCACTGTTTTCTATTGGGATGCACCATGCCTAGAAGTGTTCAAGGCCAGGTTGGACAGGGATTGAGGCAACCTCATGGAAAGTGTTCCTGCCCATGGCAGGGGGTGGAACAAGAAGAGGTCTTTGACCCAAACCATTCAGGGATTCCATGATAAATCAAGGCAACCTTACCGGGTTGCACAAAATCATCACTGAAACCCCTTCAGTCTCTTTTTTTAATAAAGGCTGCTCTGGCAGAATATGTGGCACAAGACAAGGAGAAATCCAGCCCTTCCTGGAAGAAAAGTTGGAAAAGCTGAGCCATCTGGGATCTCTGCCTGCCCTAAGCTGGACTGCAAAGAGGTCCACATGGCTTTTGGGGACACAGCTCTGTGCTCCAGTGACACAAACTGGGCAGTTGTCACTATAAATCCATGTTTCCCACGTGGGGCAATTAAAGCCAAAGTGATTTTCGCACAATTAAACCCTCTAAAAATGGGCAAATTGATGCTGTAGTACCGGTGTATCCACTGGGATTAGGGCAACCCCAAGTGCATCTGAGTTTTGTGCTGCATGAGGGGATGGCCACAGTGCTCCTGCAAGCAACCATGTGTGAAACTCTCTCCTGCAACCCCAAATCCATAAAAAACCACCCATTTTTCAGGAATGGTGCTCTGTGAGGCACTTCCAGCAATTCTCCCAGTGTTCCTTCTCTGGGGATGGATTCAAGGAGCTGCAGAGAGGAACTGCAAGAAAATAAACCAGCATCAACCCTTCTCTATTCTCTTGTCATTTCTTAAAGCTCGGGGCTACACGGGAACACCAATGACCCTTGAATCCTGACAAAACCATCCCAAAATGGGGATGCAACCTCTTGGATGCTTGCACCCCTTCCAGGCTTTCCATTTCCCCCCTTGATTCTCCTTATGACCTTCCCCTTCAACCTTTCTCTATTCTCTTGTCATTTCTTAATCCTCAGGGCTACACAAGAACACAGATGACCCTTCCACATCCAACAACAATTCAAATCCTTGTGATCCTCTGTTTTATCTTGGGAACCCATCTGGGCAAGGACAGGTTAAGCATAATTGTTTGTGCAGCCCCCAGCCAACTTCCCAGATTAAATTTATTGCTCCAACATAACTCGTACTTTTTTTCCCCCGAGCATCTGCTGCTGGCAGCTTTTGGAGATAGGACACTGCACTGATCTGGCATTGCAATCCCAATTTCTGCTCAGAAAAAGGCTTTCTGAAGTCTGTGAGAGTTAATGGGAAATGGAATACACAACATCTTCCAAGGATTTGGGATCAGAACCAAAATGAGCTCAGGAAGTCAAAAAAAGTCTAGAAAAGTCTAAATGCTTTTCCCTTTGCCCCCACAGCTGCTCTCCCTGACAGAACCCCTTTGCCTCTAACTCTGTCTCAGATATATGGCTGCTCTATAATTTATAATTGTCTCCAAAGACCACAGAGAAGTTCATAAATTTAAGGGGAAAAAAAAAAAGTCCTTTTCAAGGATAATTTTAATATCAGGCTTTTCATTTAGGGAAAGAGCAACTCAAATTAATTCCTGTAAATACTGTCTTTTTCCTGCTCCACTTGGTCCATCTGTCCCAGGAGCATCTGCAGCCAGGAACAGGGATGGGGAGTGACTCCACAGCCCCGGGCAGACAAGTGAGACATCCCCACGACAAATTAAAATACAAGATTAAAATACAGTCACTTAATCCCTTGCAAAGCCTCTTAGGTTTTTCTATCAGGGTCAGCTCACTTGGTTTTTAGTCAGCCCACCTCTGAAAATACCCCAGTTTAGGTCCTTCCATGACTGTCCAGAAGGTTGGAATGAGGGATGGGATCAAAGGCAACAGTGGATGGAGGCAAATTCCATGTAAATATCCCTCGTTAGGGAGCAAGGACTTGCATAACCTCCTCTTCCACATCCATCCCCTCCTTGGGCTGCTCCTGCATTCTTTCCCAAGTCAGCTTTTCCCTTCCCTTGCTCATCCCTCAGTTTCTCCATGATATAACAAGGATGAGCTGTCCTGGGGGTGAGCCCATCAGCCTCACTGGAGGCATTTTCCCCAGAGACAGGTACTCTGTGCTGGGGATGGCAGAATGGCTTTTAGCTGCAGTGGGTGATGGAGAGCTACATCCTGATAAAACCATCCCAAAACAGGTCTGCAACCCCTTGGATGCCTGCACCCCTGCCAGGCTTTCCCTTTGCCCCCTTGATTCTCCTCATGACCTTCCCAGGCTCCAGCCAGCAGCTCACCAAATCCCAGGGGTGCTATCCTGGAGAAATGTGCTTCCTGGAGAACTGTCCTGGAGAATGGTGTTACAGAGCCCTGCCAGGAATTGGAAGGGCTTGCAGCAGGCGTAATGAAAACAAAACTCCTTGGACAGTTTATTTAGGCAGGGCTCTCTGCCCCACCACATTCACTTTGTATCATGTCACAGCCCCAAATTTCCCTCCTTCTTTTCTCCCCTTCCTCACTTAATAAAATTAGAAGGGAGATGCTGAGCTACAAAGGCAACTCCTGCACTAGTCCTGCTCCTGACACGTCAGGTGACAACAGGAATCTGCATTAATGGAGCACTGAAGCTGGAAAACCAGCCCTGTGCCCCAGGACATACTGAGCCCTGGGCTACCAGCCTGTGCTTGCTAGAGAAAGCCCTTCCCAGCCCAGCTGCCAGAATGAATCCAGCGTCCTCTGCTCTGCAATACTGCCCCAAAAAGCACTGGGACCAAGGCTCCTCCAAAGCTAGGAAATAAGTGGATTCATCTCCCTGGGAGTGTAGGAGCAGCACAAACTGTCCTTGCCTGAGCCAAGGGCTGGTACCACCACCCGGAGCTGTTCTGCCTCGCCGAGGTCCCTGTGCACACAATTATAACCAGCAGCACCCATGTATTTATGTGTTCACACACACCCAGACATGCAGTCACTTTGCAAAGTCCAGATGATCCTACAGCAGTATTTTAATATTTCAATATCAGGGTCAGAGTGAATCTCACTGTCTCCCTCTTATCTTCCCTGCGCATACCAGTGCTGTCAATGCCATCGGCAATTTTACATGTAAATGAGCCCATCCATCACTCCCTGCTCTGCAGCTCCTCACTTCCAAGACTACCATGGAGTTACACCATTAAATCTCCTGGCTTTACAATATACATCATGACATATTTGACATCAATCAGCTGTGTCAGTCCGCTCACTGTAAACCATAAACTTGCTCTGCATTCCAGCTCCGTGCACAGTGATTAAAACCTTCTCAGCCTGGTTTCCTGATTATGATGACAAATGACAGTGTCTTCCCTTCTGACTCAACATTCACCCAGCCTCCCCTGAGCACCCCTGCCCTGGCCAGCTCTCATCCTGAGTTATCCATGGGCACTGCTCACCCCTCTGTCCAGCTCTCTGGCCTTTCCCATCTACCATTTCTGGTCCATCCATCCATTCACATCTCCTCCAGTACATGTGTTTCTCCTGCAGCTCCACCTGCCCCCATGTCCTCCAAAAGGCAGCTGGTACAGCTCTGATCACCTCTAGAATTTAGGTGAAGCATCAGAAGAGACATTTTTGGGCATGACTGTGATCTCAGCAACCTGATTTAGAGGGTGGCACCCCTGTCTATGGCAGGGGTTTGGAATGAGATGATCTCTAAAGTCTTTTCCAATCCAGTCCATTTTTTGATCCTGCGACCTGAAGACATGTAGGTGGGTCAAGACAGTTACCCAAAATCATCCTTCATGTGCTCAGCCAACACCTGCCAGCCTCACACAGGCTGTCTTTATACACATTCAATGCATTGAGTGACTTCAGGCAGACATTCCATAATCCTGCTTCACACAGCATTGTGCTTTGAGGCACCTGAAAAAAACCCTGTTCCAATTGTCAGGACGACTGATCCTTCCCTAATCCCATTTGCTTCCTGAAGAATGAGCAGCTCTACATGATTCCTGAGGCTGTTAAGTATCAGGTCTATCAAGTCAGGAACCAGACTTCACACACAAATGCAGGTTCGAGGGGTTTGCTTCAGACCACTGAAATTTTGCCTTCTATTTCATTTTTGGGTTTTTTTCTGCTGGGAAACTCAGAAAGAAGAATTGAGTTGGGCAAGTCTAGACTTTAATATGTGTTCTGAGGACATGTTTTTTATCAATCTGCCTAAAATTGCAGGAACTCAATACTTCAACATCACGGGGAGAGACTCTTTACAAGAGCACGTAGTGACAGGACAAGGGGAATGGCTTCAAACTGACAGAGATCAGGTTTAGATTGGATATTGGGAATAAATTCTTTCCTGTGAGGGTGCTGAGGCCCTGGCAGAGGGTGCCTGGAGAAGCTGTGGCTGCCTTTGGATCCCTGGAAGTATCCAAGGCCAGGTTGGACGGGGCTTGGAGCAGCCTGGGACAGTGGGAGGTGTCCCTGCCCATGGCAGGGGGTTGGAACAGGATGAGCTTTAAGGTTCCCTCCAGCCCAGACCAGTCTGGGATTCTGTGATATTTTTTATCACAGATACACTTTTCTTCTGGGCACACTTTTCAAAAAAACCAGCCTTGCTAATAACTGAGGCCCAAGACTGAAACCATTATGGAAGGTGTGATCACATCATTAAAAACACAGACTTGAGCAAAATCCCATCACCACCAAAGACAACACTTTCTGATTGGGTTCCTCCTAGATCAGAAAATTGAGGCATTTGTGAAACAAACCCCAAGACACTGCAAGAAGCCACACACAAGGAGATAGTTTCAGCTTCCAGCCAACTTATCTTGCTAGAATTTATTCCAGCATCTTACCATTGCTGTTTCTTGCACCAGAGAAGCCACACAACTTTTGCCATTGCTCCTTCCCTCTGTACATCCCCATCAGAGTCAGGGGTAGAAGCCTCATTAGGACTTGAAGGATCTAAAACAGACTGTTATGTCTTATGCTATCCTACAGGGCTTTTCCAGGTGGCTTTTCTGCCACCACATCACCTTCTGAGGACCTGAATGAAGAAATAATAGAATATCTTGAGTTGGAAAGGACCTACAAGGTTCACTGAAGTCAAACTCCTTGTCCTGCACAGGACAACCTGAAGAATCCCACCTGAAGACAGAAGGAGCCTGAGGAGTAGCTCAGAACTGATGTTTTTCCAATCTAGAGCCTTGTAAATGACCCGAGAAGAAGCATGGAAACGTGGAAGAAGCCAGACAGGCAGAAGAGGGAAGAAGTTAACAACTCGCTTTCATTCTTGGGACATCCACAGAGAAATGATCCCTCCTTCACTGAAAGATGAATGGGCAGCTGTACAGGTTATGAGGGAGGTTTTATTGCAGATCAATAAATCTGTGTCACAAACCCCATCTGGAGGGAGTTTTAATTTAAAGAAAAGAGTGATGAACGCTGAAAGACAATAAATCAAAAAGTTGTGAAACCCCATCGGTATTAACCTTCTGTCAATGCAAGCACAGACTCTGGACAGGGCTGGGGACAAGAGTTTGCTGCCCCCATGGACCTGGGATTAAGGAGCATCAACAGGGATCAAGGAGGCAAGAAAAACCCAGGATTTATGACTGTGCTGCTATCAGAGCTCAGCAGGTGTCAGGAGGAGAGGTTCTCAGATCCAAATCGGAGAGAAAATCAGGAAGAATAAACCTGGGAGAGTTCACAGTGACAAACTTGAGACAGGTCTGACAGAAGAGGGGAAGAGCAGTGATTATCTCAGATCTCTGCTCAAAACACACGGAAAAGAACTTCCTCCCAAAGCCCTCCTTTCCATCATGTGGATTTCTCCATCTGCCAGCTGGCTGGCTCTGCTTGGAAGTAGAAGCCAACCCAAACTAACCCAGATCTGGTCAAAGACAGTGACAAGGGAGGCTCTAATGAAGTCAAAATCCTTCAGGGAGAGAATTTGGGAGAATCCCCAGGTCTCCAGGTAGGGATTCCAAGCCACTCCTCATTACCAACCTCTCGTGGAGGTCACACTTGGACAACTTGGCTTTGCTCAATGGAGAGGCTCCTGTTCCTCCCACACTGACTGAGGAGGAAATCAGGTGCCTGCAGCCCTTCCCACACCTGGACCCCCCACCCTTTGCCCAAGTCCACCTGCCAGTCACAACACCTCTATGGAATGACACAATTATGGAATACTTTGGGTTGGACAGAAATCTTTCCAACTGCGAGGTTTCCAAACATCTCAAACACTAGTTGCTTTTAAATTTTGGAAACCTGCACTTTTTCTGAATTCCCGAGCCGTGCTATTAATCTTATCTTCCATTAGGCAAACGAGAGCTTTTTAAAAAATCCAATTTACTTTTCCCCGTATACACTTCAGGTTAACTTTATTTTTCACGTTACTCAGCTTGAACTAAGCAATAATCATTTCCAGATTAATGATGATAATTTCAAACACTTTTCAGAACAGGCATCTTAATATCCTCTCTGACCAGCAAAGAATTTCCTGTTCTACAACACGATTACATTTAGGAAGATTAAACACATTTCTGTTTTGCTGGAGGCAGTGGGGATGGGGACTTGGTGAAAGACTCTCAGTGGAAATCTCCATCCAGGACAAGTTCAGAAATGCAGAAAACATTTTTTGGTTTTGGAGTTTTTTCTTCCCTAAAATAAATGCAATTATTTTTAAAAGGCACAGTCCTGTAGCAGGACATAGGAACAGCCATTCCAGTGGAAAAATCACAGAATTTTGGAATGGTTTGGAAGGAACAATAAAGCTCATTTAAAGCTCATCTCGCTCCAACTCCCTGCCCTGAGCAGGGACACCTTCCACCATCCCAGGTTGCTGCAAGCCTTGTCCAACTTGACCTTGGACACTTCCAGGGATGGGGATTATCCTCGCTGAACATCCTGTCCCAGGACCTCTGCATTCTGACAGTAGATTCAAATGCCACTTTTCATCCCTAAGTCCATTCATTTAACCCAAAAAAGAAGAGTTGCTCCACTAAAACGGTTATTGGTTCTGCAGGATGTTGTAGCAAGGGGAAGACCCACCAGGTTCGGACCTTGGAGCTGAAAAATGCCCTCAGCTCCGCCCTGCAAAGGGGAAACTGAGGCCAAGCGTGGAGATGCTGTGGTTTAGCTGATGTTTAAATTGAAAACACAAATTAAATCCCAGAGGATCCAGTCAAGTCGACTGAAAGGGGCTCATCCCAGGGGGCTGATGTTGGCAGGATTAGAAAAATCCCGCTACTGTATTCAGTCCTGCTTCTAATGGATTCAGCTTCCTTTAAAAAGACAAATACTATAATGTGAGAGGATATTTCACATTGTTCTCAAGGGCTTTTTACAGGCTTTGAGCCATGAAAACAAGAGGGAGAGCACAGCAGGCACTTCAGCAGCAAAAGGCAGGCTGATGAGGTGATGGAAAACACGGAGCAGTTTGGATGCACAGTTGATGCTCCTGCAATTCAGGAGCTGATGAGAGAAGGAAACCCGAGGGCTAAGTGGAAAAACAACACAAATGTGATCAGAAACACACGATGGAGCTCCCTGAACTAAAATTACCCTGACTTATTTCTGCTTTTCCCCTGTGCCCCAGCATGGGCCTGCCTCATAACAGCCACAACCAAAACCCTGTTGCTCCCATGCTCTGTTCCACTCTCATCTTCCTCTGAACAGGTCAAACCACAGCAGACATTTCTGCACTCCAGCACAACTGCCTTTCAGGCGTGTAGGAGGAAAGGCAGTCAGGAATTCAGCAACCCTCACTAATGACTTGTGCACTCACTGAGCTGATAACGCTCCCATCCCTAAGCCCTGAAGTTTCAAGGCAGTGATGTTTCCCCAAGCTACAGCTCAAAGTGCCTGGAGCCATTCAGAGACTTGAAAAATAAGCAAAGACAATTTTTAAAAACCCCAACAAATCCTTCAGTCAGATGTGAATGAGCATCATTAAGGCAGGAGCAGTCTGTGAGTACAAGCCCATCATCATCAGTGTCACTTTATCGATGGAGGCTCCTTTGGGACCCCCATTTTTCCCACAACCCAAGAGAGTGAGAAAGGAGCTGTTTTTTTCCTGTTCCAACCCAAGAGGATGAGAAGGGAGTTGTTTTTTTCCTGCTCCAACCCAAGAGGGTGAGAAAGGAGTCAGTTTTTTCCTGCTCAAACCCAAAGCTTTGACAGAGAGGCAGAAAGGAGAGTGAAAGTGAATATTAGCACATCAGCTTTTTGGGTCACCATTAAAAAGGATCATGTGAAAGGAGGTCAGATAAATATTTAACATGGTTATTAATATCTGCTCCTAATTTCATTCCTCCTCCTCCTGCTCCCGGCTCCTCCCTTCACTCTTCATCTCTTCACTTGATGTGGTTGATCCCTTTTAAGAAGGTCAGTTGGGATCAGAGGGCAGTGCTGGCTGGCAAAGGGGGGCAGAGAGGGACAGTGGCACCCTTCCCCCTGGGAGCACAGCCAGAATTAGGCAGGGCTGGCACTGCCTGCCGAGGCACCAGTGACACCCTTGGCTCTCCCCTCCCCAGTGCACGGCACTGCTCAGCCCCAGCGTCACCGTGTGGGGGTAGTGATGGAAAAACAGAGCTGGAGCCCACAACAGGAGGATACAGAGCTGCTGGAGCAAGTCCAGGGAGGTCATGGAGAAGATCCATGGGCTGGAGCCCCTCTGCTCTGGAGCCAGGCTGGGGCAGCAGTGTGGGAGAGGAGCAGGCTCCAGGGAAACCTCAGAGCTCCTTCCAGGGCCCAAAGGGGCTCCAGGAGAGCTGGAGAGGGACTGGGGACAAGGGATGGAGGGACAGGACACAGGGAATGGCTCCCACTGCCAGAGGGCAGGGATGGATGGGATATTGGGAATTAGGAATTGTTCCCTGTGAGGGTGGGCAGGCCCTGGCACAGGGTGCCCAGAGCAGCTGTGGCTGCCCCTGGATCCCTGGCAGTGCCCAAGGCCAGGCTGGATGGGGCTTGGAGCAGCCTGGGACAGTGGGAGGTGTCCCTGCCCATGGACGAGATGGACCATAAATTCTCACCCAAACCAAACCATTCCATGATCCTTAAACAGTGGTGACAATTCACCCTTAGGGATCTGCGCACACACACACGGGATGAAGAGCTTGTCTAGAATTCCCGGCAGAATTTTCCCAGAGCAAAGAGGGGGACATTATTCCAGGCAAAAGGGGTGTTTGTGAGCCCTCAAAAGGCCTCACCAACACTCACACCATCAGAAAAGCAAACATGAGCCCAAAACACACAAACCAGATCCTCCCCACAGCTGCCAACTCTGTTGATGCACTGCCAAACTCACAGCTGGGGGTTTTTCCTTGTTTTTCCATGGGGAAAACCAGGATCAGGTTCCACTTTCTACCTTCCTGAGCCACTGCCACTGGGACCTGCTGGTGCTGGCAGGCAGCCCTCGGCAATATATGCCTTCACCAATTTGGGATCTTCACAGCTGCATATGATGGTTGCTGTTTTTTTTTAAATTTAAAAACCTTATTTACAGATTTCTCAACACACACCTGTGCGCACTCCTTTGCATTTTCCTGTCCTATACTGCCATCCTGCCACCGTTTCTTAAGACAATATTCCCTCAGGAAGAAAAGAGAATCACCTTATCCAATTTTCCTATACGAACAGCCCCAAAAACGCATCAGGGCCTTTGTGTTGTGACCCCTGCACCTATTTCCTCCTTGGAAGAGGATGCCAAGAGCTTCATTCCCTTCATATCCCCAGAAATTCATTTCTCCCAATGTCCTCACCCTGTTCACTGGCTGTCAGGCTGATGTGGGGAATTTACAGCTCTGTCAAAGGAGCACTGCATGACTTAGGGCCAGGTCTGGTTGGAAATAAAAGGATCCTAACTCGAGCAGAGATAAGTCATCCTGCACCACACTGAGCCCAGGAAAAACAACAGTGAAAGAAATAATTTAAAAGGTGGAGAGAGAAACTCCCTTCTCTTGTTTGGGCTTTGGACAGAGTCTTACAGAGAAAGAGGCACCCAAGGGAAAAGGAGCATCCCTCTACCAGGGTGCAGGGAGATGTGGGATCCCTCCCTCCTCCAGCACTGCTGGTGATGAACTCTCAAACACAGCCTGTGCCCAGAAATTTCAGCTCAACACTTTGCTCTGAATTGTAGAAAAACCCTAGGACAATGTAAGAAACCAGCAGAGGGTCAAGGAGTCAATGCTCAAATACCAGGCCAGGCACTGATTCCAGCTCTTGGCACATCCCCACCCCAGGCAGGCTTCGGGCCCTCAGTGCTCCAGGTCTTATTTATTTTACACTGTTCCAACCTGTTCCAAAGACAAAATTATTCACCTCCTCCTCAGCATTTTCTGGTGCTTCCCACACCAGTGTTAAATGCTCTGGAAACCTCCTCACATCCATCTTTGCAGCCCTCCCTCTGTCTCACTATTTTCCCTGTTTTACAGCTGGGAGCAAAGTCCCTGGTGCTTTGGTGCTTCAATCTCCCCAGGTAACATTTGCCAGCAGGAGAGGAGGAAATAAGAGCACCAAACTCAATGGAGTATCCAGGGGGATGAGGATAACCTTCAGGCAGGGATAAATAAACAGTTCAGAGTGTGGAGTGGGATATTTACACACTTGTATTGCACATCTAATTTAAGGAGGTGAAGTCCCCTGGCAAAGCTGAGTGGGACAAAGCTGCTTTTTCAGGAGCTCACCCAAGGAGAAGCCTGCCTGCAGCAGAACAAGGGGCTCTGCTAGGAGAAGCCATTCCTGATATTCTGCAGCATGGCTTTGAGGTTCCTGGGGGGAATGCTGTGGGAATGGCACCCTGAGGACCCCAGTGCTCCACCCGCAGCATTCAGACATCTCCTGGGACACCCCTTGGTTCTCCCAGCTGGAAAGGCACAGCAGCCCTAGCATCCACACTCCAACAGTCCCGTTCATGAAACCAGCCCTTCAGATGTAATTTCCAGCCTCTTCTCCCTCCCAGCCATCCTTTTCTCCCTCCAGACCTCCCTTCTCCCTCCCTTTTTCAGTATACAAAAGGTCTGCTGCTAAGCAGGGGTTGCCATGAAAACAAGACAAGAGTTCGGGTGGGGAAAAGCGCCCACGTACCATCCTCTTCTCCCAGTATAAATAAATAAGGAAGGGAAAAAAGATGGATGTTTAGTGTCACTTGAGAGGTGCATGGAGCAGAAATTATGGCAATTTCCTGTAACTGGAATCAAATGCCCAACTTGCCAGCTCACAGCAGGGTGCTGCCATTAATTCCAACACTTGTGCAAGAGCCACGTTCCCGTTAAAGGGCCAATTTCGAGTCCATTTCTCTGATCAACAGGCGGCTCCGAAACTGGGGCTTGGTAGATTTGATCAGGGCAGAGTTTGCACAGGTTGTGATTTTGGCGAGGAAAACTGCAAGGAAAAATTGTACTCAAAATCCTGTGGTGCTGGTGAGGGGGTGGGAGATGCCCCTCACCCCGGCACCATCCCAATTATCCCAGGCGGATATCGCTGAGCAGCAACGTGCCAAGGGAATTGGATGGATTAACCACTGTAAAAACAAAAATGTTATTTAATCAAAGCATAACGAAGTCCAGCTATCTCCTGCAGGCTGCCACAGGGATTGGCAGAGTTTCCTGCAGCCCTAGCTCGGGATAGTTAAGCTGCAGAGGAACTCTGATATCCAAGACCTGATTCCTGCAGTTTTCTCCTCAGTGTTTTTCCAGATAAAGGATCAATTCCTGCACAGCAAATACCCCAGGATATCCGGGGGTGGTGTGAAGGTGCTGCACCAGGATGCCCAGGGAGGTACTGCAGACAGACTGATGGATGATTGCCAGCCACAGCATGGAATGATCTTCCTGGAGACTGAAAGTCCTGGAGCTCCAGACTGGAAAGGAGGGAGTGCATGGAGAAGGTGGCACCACTTTTTCTGCCCTGTCCCAGCCTAAGCCAACATCTCATCAGCCCTGCCTGAAAATCAGGACTCCAGCTTGCCTTATTACAGCCCTGGAACAGGGATATTTGGGGATGGACAGCCACTCCTCAGTTTGTCCTGTATCACAGCCCTGGGACAGGGATATTTGGCAATGGACAGTCCCTCCTCAGTTTGTCTTGTATCACAGCCCTGGGACAGGGATATTTGGGGATGGACAGCCCCTCCTCAGTTTGTCCTGTATCACAGCCCTGGGATGGGGATATTTGGGAATGGACAGCCACTCCTCAGTTTGTCCTGTATCACAGCCCTGGGACAGGGATATTTGGCAATGGACAGTCCCTCCTCAGTTTGTCTTGTATCACAGCCCTGGGACAGGGATATTTGGGAATGGAAAGCCCCCCCCTCCCTCTGCTCCCCATCCCACAGCAAGCCATACCCAGTCACCCCAGGACACCATCCCTCCTGGAATGAGCTGTAATCCCTCTTGAGATGGGGAGCAGGATCATAACTCCCACCACAAAGGATGAATATTCATTTTGGCACTAAGTCCCCTATCAGGACTCCCAGGCAGGTGGTATTAACACTGGATCCCCAGAGAGTTTTGTCTCATTCTCTGGAAGCAGAGCCCGGGCTTGGAGACACAATAACTCACTTAAGGAGAGCTAATTCTCTCTGCCAGGGGATTGGAAGTGCAGTGGCAAGGCGACACTCAAATGACAGCCTGGCAATGCCACTCGTGTCTCTCCTTGTCCACACTCTGATGCCGGCAGGGCACAGCCACAAATCCCTGTGTCAGCCACAGGTTTGGAGGTGGGATAGAAAGAGGGACAAAGTATTTCTTGCCATTCCTTTGGACACTCGAGCAAGAAACAAAAGCCCCTTTGCAGGCTTGTGCCAGGCTCCCCAGTGCCGGTGCCTAATGAAAACATTTGCAATTACAATGATAATATTATGATTTTAAAAGGAATTAGATTCTGCTGACCTAAATATTAACCATGCAGAGAGTCATGGCTATGTGGACTTCTACAAAGAACATTGCACAGTTCTTTTCCAAGAATTTACAGGAGCAGGGGATAGGAGGAGGAGCAATGCCACAGGAACTCACACCTCCCCTCACCCCCAAGACTGCCAGTGCAATGTGCTGCCTCAGTTTCCCCACCTTTAAAAACAGGATGAATGGAAAATAAACACTGAGAGAATGGAATATTTTTTTCCCTTTTGAAAAAAAGAAGCTGCAATCATCAGCAAAAGATGTTTCCCTCATCTGACATTGCAGAGTATTAAACTGCTGAGCAGTTGTGACAGGTGCTGTAACAGCAGCATTCATTATCAGGTTGGATCTGTTCAGTGCTCCTCACTCACGTGCTCCTCCCTAGAGACTGCATTGCTCCTGCTTTACTCCAGCTTTACTCCAGCTTCACTCCTGCTTTACTCCTCCTCAGACATGGCACTGACTATGGTGTCTCTTAACTCAGTGATGGGCATCACAGCATTGCCACAGTCCCATCCTGCCAGGCCCTGTCAGCTGGTGTGTCACAGAATTGGCACAGAATCCCAGGATGGTTTGGGTGAGAGGAGACCTGGGACTCCATCCTCATCAGACTCCAACACCCTGCCATGGGCAGGGACATCTTCCACTGTCCCAGGCTGCTCCCAGCCCTGCCCAGCCTGGCCTTGGACACTGCTCTGAGCTCTCCCTGGAGCCTTCTCCTCTCCAGGTGAGCACCCCCAGCTCTCCCAGCCTGGCTCCAGAGCAGAGGGGCTCCAGCCCTTGGAGCTTCTCCGTGGCCTCCTCTGGACTCACTGTGACAGGCTCACAGTCCATCTCTCCTTCCAGACACACCCAGCACCACCTTCCCCCTCCATAACTCCCCTTCCTCAAGAGGTTTGTGTCACCTGAACCACTTCTTAGCACCAGAAGCCCACAGTGTCTGTGCCACTGTAGGAGACCAAGTTGCCATGGACCAGCTGTGTGTGACCTGCTCTCCCATCACACACCTGGCAGCAGCACACTGATGGAGCAGCATCCACCCAGACCATCTGGATGGCACAGAAAGGGGTTTGTGCCCCTTTGTCCTCAATGTTTGACTAAAATAAGAGCTGAAGATCCCTGGGACTGCATGGAAATGTCAGGAGAATTAAGCTATTTCCCATCCATCTCCAGAGCAGATCAGATCTCCTCTCCAGTGGGCTGGCAGTCCCTGTTTTCATGGATGAAGTGAGGCATAAAACATCCAAGGAATAAAACACACAGATAAAAATGAGCACGAGGTCTGCTGGTGCTCCTGCATCCCAGGACCTGGGTGCTGAACACCACAGCCTCTATTTATCAACAGATATGAAGCTTTTCCTGCTCCAGACATTGCTTCCCACACTGGGCAACTGGTGGGGGATTGAACAGCAGCTCAGTCTCCATCAGGGAGGAGGTTAATTATAGCTCCATCATCCTACCACGGACACGCTGCAGCCGGGGGCTGATGAGAAACCTCTTCCTTTCCCTTTGGATTGGAAAGATGAACATATTTAATCCCTCCCGTGCTATTTCAGAGCCCTGCGAGCCTGAGAAGATTCATGGCTGGTTTTTCACAGTGCTGCTCTTCCTGCTAACGATGCCCTTCCCACTAATATATGCCGGATGGGATTTGCATTAGTCAGGAAGGGGCACTGTAAAATGGAAGACATGGAAGAGGAGGCAATAAAACACCTGGGAGAAGCACTTCCACCAGAGAAACAAGCATTGGTCCCCCCAAAAAGGCTCTGCCCTCTGTGCTGAGCCACCCCACTGCCAGCAGAAACTCTTCCTCTTGGTGTACCAGGAGTTTTACAACCCCATCCCAGAGGCTGCAGGAGGTATGGGATGATGGTACAGGTGGGAAGTCCAAGCCCATCCCCATCCCTGGGGATGTCAGCATCACCCTGGGAGTCCTCCCTCTCTATCCCTGCCCAGCCTTCCTGAGCAAAACTGAGGGTGGAATAAAACATCATTTTCCTCCTTTGAAATATGCATCCCAAGCCAGCAGAGGGGGGAAAAGGCAAGAGGAACAGGCTGAGGGTTGTAGGCACAGCCAGTCTGGATGCTGAAGGTGCAGGCTGTGACACGAGACTGTCCCCAGCACTGCAGGGAATAGTCCAACACCTGCGAGAGGACACAAATTCCCTTTCTCTGGCCAGATGGCAACAGCAACAGAAATAACGTACCCTCCCACAAGAACAGTGAAAAAAAGAGCAAGAAGAACCAGGAGCAACCTTTAAAAAGGTGCGTTGTTTCTTTCCGCTTTTTAAATGGCATCATATCAAAACAGCCCATAAAAAATGAATCTGAGTGTGTTTTGTAAATTATAGATTAGCCAGGAGCAATGCTTCACTACAAAGCTCGGTGCCAGGTTGCAATTCCAGCAGCGTTTCTGCCGAGCCCGCTGGGCAGGAGGTCACAGCAGTTGTAGCAGTGTGTTCTCTCTGTATTATTATTATTCTGATGCAGAAATAATACTGGTGCTCTACACAAGGCCAGTGAGTAGGGAAAGAGAAGGTGGGTGGTGGCGGATGGAAAGGAGCAAGGATGGGGCTAAAATTGTTCTTTATTCCCTTTATCTTGCCCTGACTAACTGAAGGTACGTGTCACACACAGCTGGGTGGAAAAGAAATCTCTCCTCTACCTTCCCGCTTTGAGTCCATGTCTGTATAATCTGAGAGAATCTTGCAAAATCAAGGCCTTATGACTGAGTAGGAGGGAAACTACTGCTCTAAATACATAGTTTCAGGCTCTGAAGCTGAACAAATGTCTGTATCTCTGGGTTGTGAGCAATCCTGGAGATGGAGTACATGATGTGGTACCCGAGAGGAGCATCACTAACGTGATCTGCTGCGTTTGGGGTTTTATTTCACTCTTCTCTGCAGGTATCAGACTGAAGAGGTTAATATTAAAGGCATCTCATGCCTTTAAAAAGAAGGTCTGAAAAATAGCTAGATTTGGGATTTCTGCTAATTTCTAGAGAGCTTTGATTTCTCCTCCTTTGTTTGGCAATTCTTTTTGAGCACCGGTAGCAAAATTGGCCAATTACCATAATTGGGTCACCCCTAAAGACTGTGATAGACACCCAGGGCAACCTACCAGAGAGAATCTGACTTATGGCTCATTATTAGCGAGAGCTTGACAGGTTATTTCAGTAACAGGCAGCAAAGGCAGCAGAGCAAAGGCACTGGGGAGAAGCTGGGGGTCGTGCAGCTGGCAGGGCTGGGGTTGGTTTAGTCACTGCTGGTCCCACAATGTCACCACGGGCACTGCTCTGGGGCTCAGGATGGGGGCACAGGGTGCTCCGTGTAGGGCTGCAGCTGAGCTGCAAATTCAGCACAATTTCTTCTGTCCAGAGGCTGGCTGTTGCACATTCAGCTTGGCAAAGTGGCGGCTCGTAGGTGACACCAGGGTCCCAAACACCAGAGAGCTCCGCTTCATCCAGAGCTGTGCTTTGTGTCAGC
Source organism: Pyrgilauda ruficollis (assembly GCF_017590135.1). Lineage (NCBI taxonomy): Eukaryota > Metazoa > Chordata > Aves > Passeriformes > Passeridae > Pyrgilauda > Pyrgilauda ruficollis. The sequence goes on along the minus strand of NW_024526822.1, from coordinate 2,507,011 downwards.
TTTTGGAATTTTTTTAGTATTACAGAGTTGGCTGCTGGGTTTTGTGATGAGGAGACTGACTACCAGATCCTGGTCCTTGCCCATCCTTGGCCTCAGTGTTCTTGAATCCAAAGGTCACAGAAACACAGAATATCCTCAGCTGGAAGGGACCCACAGGGATCACTGAATCCAACTCCCAGCCCTGCACAGGACAGTCCCAAGGATCCCACCATGTGCCTGTAAATCAAGTGTTTGTCTTTACCCATGTGGGGATGAGTGAATACACTCACTTTGTAACGGCAGCTCATAGGAGGAAAGAAGGAAAAATTGATTTCTTACTGAACTCCTACAAGACTCCCTCAAAAATCCCAACTCCCAGTTTCCCGCTCCCATTCCACAGCATTTTGCCCCAGCAGCATCAATCCTGGATGAATTTCCTTCCTGGGATCCCTTCCAAGGAAGGATCCTGCTCCTCTTCCTGCATCACCACAATTAACACCCAGCAAACGCATCTTTATCCAAACCATGAGCAGCCAGACAGCTCCGCCGAGGAACATCTCCCTCTCCACGAGCTGCTGAAGGACTGTGGAATCAGGATGGAACAGATGTTTTAAGGACTCCATAAATCCGTGAAGATAAAAAAACCACCCACCCAGCACTTTCTAACAACCCCCCGTGCTGACGGGCTGGCACATCGGAAATAAATACAGCCACCCACAGAAAGTCAGATAAATCTCTGCATTACATTCCAGATATATATATATATATATATATATATATATTTTTATATATTTATATATATGAGTCTGTGCATATATATATATATATATGTTTTATATATATATATATATATAAATATATATGTGAGTGTGCACATGTAAGAATACTCATGGTTTTTAAAGACTAAAGTTGCTAAATTTAGACCATTATGACTAAAATAAAATCTTCCTTCCTCTCCTTTTCTCCCATTAATCTCAGCAGCTCCCCCACTGCTTGTGTACCCCTCCGTCCCCTCCCTCCCACAGTTTTTGTGAATCCCCAACTCCCTCCCACCACTATCATCTCCCCCACTCTCCTCACCAAACTCCAACGAGTTTTTCTAATTAGAGTAATTAATTTTCTTCCCAAGTTAATAAGACTGTCTGCAGTTCAGAAATAATTGGGCTTCCCAAACACCAATATTCCCTCCCTTTTCCCCTCTCTCTCTGCAGTGAGTGACGAGAGGGCTCCTTAATAACTCAAACTCTCTTTTTCACCCGATGGTTTTACGTTTCCAGCGTTATTTAGTTTTTCCATTAACTCCAGCACCAGCCTTCCCCTGCCTGGGGCACACAGGAGGGAACTGGGTGCTGAGGGATGCTCTGGCATGCAGGAGATCCCTTCCAAGAGGCAATAAATCCCTTTGGAAATCCACAGGCACCACTCCTCCCGTGGTACCAACCACCAGGTTAATTTGCCCACACCAAGCTTTGCTTTCCTCCTGCAGAGTATTCTGGAGTTGGGATTTATTTGGGTGCCTGTTGCTGTAAAAGGACATTTTGCCATAAGGAAACTCTCCATTATATCCCCCAGGTAAGGTTTTTCTAGAGATAAGACCCTACAACACATTCCATGAGAGCCTGAGGAGCCTTTCATCTCTCTGGGACAGATTTGCAGGCGTCCCTTGGGCACAAAGTGGTGATGCCCCAGAACACAAACCCTGCAGCCCTCAGGTTCCCCAAAGCCTAAGTTGGCCAGAATTTCCATGCAGGCACCACATTTCACGACGCTAAACCTAGATAATGTATTTTCCTGGCGGGAAGGGATTCTACAGCATCACAGGTGCTGGAGCTGCCAGGTGGGGCTGGACCACATGGGATCAGCATCTCTCATCCTTGAGCCCGGGCATCCCACAGGCTGAAGTTCGGAGGTCAGACAGGACAAGCCTCCAGATTTAGCAGCCAAAATTAAATACTAAAGCAGGTTCAGGAGAAAAAAAAAATTGTGCAGAATTGTGACAGCACAGGGAAAAATATCTCTGTTTTAAAAGCATTAATGGAGCAGGCAATTCAACAACCTTCACCCAAAAGCACCCAAACACTTCGATTTTATAAAAGAAAATGGTTCAGTGACAATGAAGTTCAACATTTCAGTGGAAAAGGCCTGTCAGGTTTGGAGCAGAGTGAATCAGGCCATTAGAAGAGGCAAATTCACATCAACCCTGACTCATCACTGAGGCAGAGAAGAGTAGAACCTTTGTGTGGTTTTTATCATACAAACCTGGACCGAGAGATCCCGGCTCACCAGGATGGGAGGGTGGAGCGAGGATTTCGTGTCCTGACACCCTCAGAGCATCTCCTCCAGGTGAAATTTTGGCTGGTGCCATCCAGAAGGTCAGAGTAGATTAGAGCAACGAGCTGTCCCGGCCTTAATTCCCTGAAACGGGCGTCCTGCCTCTTACTCCCTTCGCTAATCAAATAAAAGAAAGAAGATAAAATGCCAACCACAAACGAGAGATTTGCAGCTGGGGGATCTAATTCCAGGAGTCTGCAGGCCATAAAAAGAAGGGATCCATTAGCATCCACTTACCTGCCATGATGAAGTGACCGCGATAAAGTGCACAGGATTAAATAAATTTAAGTGAATCCCCTGACGGCATTTTTATGGGATTGAAAGAGGTTTTATCCACTCGCAACCTCTATCCTCGGAGGGAACTGATTCAATAAAAACCAAACCCACTTCATCTAGCAGGAAGGCAAAAAAAAAAAAGACACAAAAACTCCGCAACGTTTACAGAGTCACTAAAGCAGTCAGGGAAAAAAATTAAATATAGGGCAAATCCCTGAGTGGGAGAAATGCGCAGAACTCTGCTGCTACAGCTCAGCTCCATCATTTTAACTTCCAACTTTTAATGTGTGCACTCCCTGGGGCAGGAGCAGTCGGTCCCTGCTGCCAGGCACCTTGCAGCTCCCACAGCACTGGGAGGGGGGTGGGGGGGAAAGGATTTCCCACCCTTTGCTCTATCTCCAGAAATTCCCTCCTCTATCCCTGCAGCTCAGCACCTTAATTGCCCCTGGTAGCCAACTCCAAAGCAGCTGGATATCCAAACTCCCTGCCACCTCCTCTCCCACAGCCAGGCCAGAAATAGGTCTGGCTCCCATCTGCCCGTGAGGCTGGGAATCAGTTCCTTCCCTGCTCCAATGTTTTGTGCTGAGCTTTGCAAAGGGACACTGCTGCTGCTGCCTGCAGATAACATCCCGCTGCTCCCTGAGGATGGAGATGCCATTTGCCAGCCAACAGCCTCCATCTGCTGCCACAGCCTGTGCACATCCCAAACACTGACATCCCAAACACTGAGCACATCCCAAACAGTGACACCCCAAACACTGACACCCCAAACACTGACACCCCAAATATTGACATCCCAAACACTGAGCACATCCTAAACACTGACATCCCAAACACTGAGCACATCCCAAACAGTGACACCCCAAACACTGACATCCCGAACACTGAGCATATTGAACACCAAACATCCCAAACACTGAGCATCCCAAACACTGACATCCCAAACACTGAGCACCTCAAGCACTGAGCATCCCGAACACTGACATCTCAAACACTGAGCACATCCCAAACAGTGACATCCCAAACACTGAGCATCCCAAACATCAAACATCCCAAACACTGAGCATCCCAAACACTGAGCATCCCAAACATCAAACATCCCAAACACTGAGCATCCCAAACACTGAGCATCCCAAACACTGAGCATTCCAAACACTGAGCATTCCAAACATCAAGCATCCTGAATGTTGAGTATCCCAAACTGTGAGCATCCCAAATACTGAGCGACTAGAACACAGAGTGTCCTGGACATAGTGCATGCCAAACACTGAGAGTCCCAGACGTGGAGCATCCCAAATGAATCCCAAACACTGAACATCCCAAACACCAAGCATCCCACCCCAGACCCCAATCCAGAGGCAAAATAACACTGCCTGCACCCCTGAGCCTTTTCTCCCATGTGTTGCTGTAGCCTCAGTTTCCCCAGGTGGAAGCAAAGTGTGGCACAGAGGGCACTGCCTCTTCCACCTCAGCTCTGACAGGGAATTTGCTTCCAGCAGCATGGCCTGGGATTCAGTTTGAGGCTGCCAACCCCAGGAAAACCCCACAGACTTCAACCAGACCAACCCATTCCTGAAGAACAATGACACCACTCCAGGTTGTGGTATTTCGCTGTGGGACGCACGTGAGCAGAAGGAGCAGATCCCAGGACAGGTGTCGGACACCTCTGCTGTTCCAAGCAGGGACATTTGGGATCCTTTCCACTCCAAAGACTGAGCTGAATGTCAGCAGAGCAGTGCTGTGCCCTGCCAGAGCCACAAATCCTTCAAGCATCCCTGGATCCATCTGCATCCTGCCCCTCCAGCCCTGAGGAGCATTTGGGGTTGCAACCAACCCCAGTGCACCCCATTTACCTGCCCCTGCATCTCCCTCTGGATGGATTTCCCTCCCAGCAGGGCTTCCAGAGGGGTTTGGCTCCTCCCACCTACATCCTTCACCCACCCATCCAGCACTCCCAAATTTATCTGCCCCAAATACATCTTTTAACTCCATCTTTTAGAACCTTTCCAGTCTCTCCTGAATTATCCAGGGACCGGGCTGGGGAAGGGAAATGTTCCATCTTTAGGAGCTCCAGCAACAGACTCCAAAAGCCCACAATGAAAAATAATCCATAAATCTGGACCCAAATAACAAATGATATAAATTCCTATCAGAGGAAGGAAAATAAGGATTAGAAGCTCCTCGGAACAAAGCCATTTTCCTCTGATGTACACGAGAGTAGGGGAAAACCATTTTAATTACTGATCAAAAATAAATGACTTGCATTTGCCAGGGCTCTCTTTTTATTATTATTATTTTCGAAATTACTTTTGTAGAATGACTTAAACTTATTAATATATTTATAAGGAAAGAAAACACCCATAAATGCTTGGAATACCGAGCCAACAAATTAATTAACATCAAATTACTCATGGTTACTCCAGCTTGATACTAAACATTGCTCCCCTATTATGTGGAGGATGGACAAAAAATCTCTTGCAGCTGTTAATTGTTTCAATTATTAATTTTATTTAATAATTCATATCCCTTTTCCCGACCCCCTGGAGTATGTTACAGTATCTACATTTCTTCCTCTCAGTCTCCATTTCTCCCTAACTCCACTTTCAGCAAGACAATCCATCACTCCACAAGGTTACTGGCTTAAGGACAGAGGGGTTTTTTTATTATTATTATTATTTTATTTTATTTTTTATAATCGACAGTCATTTCCTCCAAGAAATACCCCCAGTAAATACCTGCTCTAGGGAAATGATAATAAATCCTTAAAGGTGAACTTAGCTGCTTTTCCCCTCGTGTGCTGCCTTTAAAGAATAAAAAAGTAATACATCTTAAAAAAACCTAAACCCACCCTCTGAGAGCCCAAATCCTTCCTAGTACATACATGGAGAGTGAATTACAGATAAATCCACTTGAAAGTCAAGCAGGGAGGATTTTTTTAAGCACCTTTTAGGTCTGGATTAAGGTTCTCAGCATCGCCCAAGGCTGTGCTCAGTCCATGGACCCTTCCCAAGCGTGTTCCCAAGGCCAGGTGACAGCAGAGAAAGGGAAACTGAGGCATGAGGAAATGAAATTTATTTATGAACTTGTGTTGCCCAGGGAAGCTGTGGCTGCCCCTGGATCCCTGGAATGTCCAAGGCCAGGCTGGATGAGGCTTGGAGCAGCCTGGGACAGTGGAAGGTGCCCCTGCCCATGGCAGGGGGTGGAATGAGATGAGCTTTAAAGTCCCTTCCAACCCAAACCAGTCTGGGATTCTGGGATTCCCACATCTTCCCATCACACAGAAGGATGTGGAGCTGCTGGGGCAAGTCCAGGGGAGACCACAAAGGTGCTCCAGAGGCTGGAGCACCTTTCCTACAAAGACGGGCTGGGAGAAGGTGTTCAGCTGGAGAACAAAAGGCTCCAGGAATACTTAGAGCCACTTTCAGTGCCTAAGGGGGTCCAAGAGATCTGGAGAGGGAATTTGGACAAGGACCTGGAGGGACATGACACAGGGAATGGCTTCCCACTGCCAGAGGGCAGGGATGGATGGGATATTGGGAATTAGGAATTGTTCCCTGTGAGGGTGGGCAGGCCCTGGCACAGGGTGCCCAGAGCAGCTGTGGCTGCCCCTGGATCCCTGGCAGTGTCCAAGGCCAGGCTGGATGGGGCTGGGAGCAACCTGGGACAGTGGGAGGTGTCCCTGCCCATGGCAGGGGCTGGATGGAGATTTAAGGTCCCTTCCAACTCAAACTGTCCTGGAATTCTGTGATTCCCACACCTCTCCCTCCCATGTGCTGTTCTGAAGGGATCCCTTTTCCACAGGCATTCCTCATTAGGTGAACACAGCCCTTAAAATACAAAAGATTTTTTTTTTTTAAATGATGCAGTTGCAGCCTTTTTCTATTTTTCCCTCTTTTCTCCCTGTTTTTAAGCCCTCAGCAGCTGCCTTTTGGAGCTTTTGTGCTTAACCACCCTGAACAGAGACTTACTTCAAAGGGAAAAGGAAAGTTGAGATTTCAGCAGGACTCTATCAGCCAGAGCATCAGGAAAATTGCCTTTGCTTTGGAAGCAGGTGAAAAAATATTGCATGGAGAAAGGTGTGAAGCTCCTGAAAAAAGCCCTGCCACCCTCAAAGGGAAAAGCTCAGAAAAAATAGGGATGGAGGGGGGAATTGAAATTTTAAAAAATATATCTTCACATTCCTATACATCTATTTTTCCATAACAGAACTTAACCCTACAAAACCTCATTGCATTTGGGGCTGCTGGGGTTCAGGGATGTCACAGAATTTGGGATTGATCTGCAGCTGGTGCCACCAAACCCCTTCCTGCTCGTGGATGCACACGGCTCCCGTGTGCCTGAGTTTATCTGGAAATTAATTTCCAGATCAAAAGGAATCCTTTTAATGACAGAATACAAGTGGGGGTTGGTGGAGGATGGAGAAAAGGATGAAAAACTTGGCAGTCCCAGAATATTTCTTGCTGTCAAGGTGATCCATAATTCTGATATGGTTTTGGGGAGGAAAAAGGAGGAATTTGGTGTTAACTCTGAGGCAGAGAGTCCCAAATTTGATTTCAGAAAGGAAATGTTTAAGGAGAAACAAGAGCTCCACACTCCAGCACACATACAATAAAAGCCTCATCTATTAATCTTCTCCCTTGATCTAGAGGAGAGAACTGAAATGACACGTGATGCTCTTTGCTGATCTCTGGAGGGCAAATCAAATCCCAAATGAGGCGAGCAGCAGCTCCAAAAGAGACATGCTGAAAAATAAACATTGGGATTGTTGGTTTGGGGTTGTTTCTGGGAAGGAGAGAGGGGAGAGGTCACTTTCAAAACAGGGGGTTAGTAAAAACCCCCTGTTTTGAAAGTGACCTCTTTTAACCATCTCTTAAATATGGTGAGTAACAAAATCTTGTTATTTTGGTGGGTGGCCTGGATTATTATCTGGGTGGCCTGGATGGCCTTTACATATTTTCCAATGGGATAACAGTTTAGAGCCTAAATCTGACAGCTGAGTGCCTGATCCTGTTATGGAGCCCCAAAAGTGCCTGACCTTTCTGTGGCATCACCTTTCTGGGGATGCCCAAGCCCTTGGGAAGAACAACCCAAGCTTCTCTCCCACCCCTGTCAGGCAGCAGGTAAAAAATCAGTCCCAGTTTGAACAGCTGGGGAAACTGGGGCAATAAAAATGGGAAATAATTTGTCCATGCTGGCTCAATAATGTGCTTATAAAAGGAATCCAAGACCACTTTTCCCATCTATCCACTAAAGCTCCCTCCCTCCCCGAGCAGCTCTGAATAACTGTGTCACTTTTCCTGCAATTTGCAGAGGCCACACGCTGTTCCTCTCTTCCCCTTGCTCCCACTGATTGGCATTTCCATCTCCACGACGTGGTGTTTTTCCATTCTCCGAGGGAAACGTGGTTCTTAAGGGGCTCCTGGAGGATTGGAAAGCTGAGGGCAAAGCCCAGCAGGCACAGGGGGAGCAGGCACAGCCCCTGCTTGGACCCAGACCTAAAGGAAATCTGCATTTCCCTCCCTTTTTTCCCTCTTTTCCCACACACCTTGCAGCACTGCAGTGGTTGATCCCATTGCTGCAATGCTGCTCCCACCATCACCTGACCACGCCCCTGCCTTCCCAACACCTTGTTGATGCAAGGAATCAAATCCTGATGTTTTTTCCTTGGATTAAACCCCACAGCTCTGCCTTTTCCTGCCAGGCCCAGCCTCACTGGATACAACCCTAAAATAAGAATTACCCCAGCATTTTCTGGTGCTCCAGCACGAGAACCTGCCCCCTAACCTGGGGCAATGTGCACTGCACCAAGATCCTCATCCAAACTGAGCTTTTCCAGCACACACAACAACAAACTGAGCCCACACACCTCCTCCAGATCCACCTTCCTTTAAGGAAAGGGCTGGGTTTTGCTAGCTGGGTGGTTTTTTTTATTACCCCTCTTTTTCCTCTTAGGCCTGAATGCTTTAATGAGCGTCCTTTTGACCTAGGAAACTTAGTTTTAATTTCCATCCCTTTATCCAGAGAACAATGTGTCCTGGGGGCATCTTTGAGCACAATGTACACTTTCATCATCAAAACAAATGCTAGAAATACCCATCTGCCATGGTATCAGAGCGTGTTGGCTCACTGAGCCGGACAGCGCTTAGGGGGCAAGGGAGGCTTTTACTCTTCTCAAAGTCATGAGTGCTCCCTCTAAGCTCTTTAGCATTAGAGATTCCTGTGGAGATGGGTATTAGAAGCTCCGTTTCTTTTTTCCCTAGTCAGGAATGATGGGGGATGCAGCATTCTTTGGAGATTTCTGCTCCTGCCGGGGAGGCAATAAGGGAGGATCCTCTGTCACTCACCCAGCAGGTGCCTTGGAGGGGCTCAGGAGTGCCTTGCTCCTGGGAGATGCTGCTCAGAGGGAGGGAGGGAGCAGAAAGGTCCAAAGTCAAGGACTCAGCTCTGAGCTGAAGGTTGCCCAGGGTGGGCAAGTATCCAGCAGGGCTCCATGTCAGCTTTCAGTCCCCAGAAAAGGGGGTGACAAGTCTCTCTGATTTATTTTGTCACAGAATCTCAGAGCAGTTTGAGTTGGAAGGGGCCTTAAAGATCATCTTGTTCCACTCACTGCCATGGGCAGGGACACCTTCCAGCAGACCAGGGTGCTCCAAGCCCCATCCAGCCTGGCCTTGGACACTTCCAGGGAAGGGACAGCCACAGATTTTCTGGGCCGCCTGTACCAGGACCTCCCCATCCTCTCAGTGATTGCACTCCTGGGTCAGTATCTCCAGCTCCACTCAACACCCTCCATTATCCAGACCTTCTCCAGACCATCCCAGTTTCCCCCCCCCCAGCAATATTCAAGACCATGTCATGCCATGACATTCAGCTTTTTAGGATTTGGCCCTTTCCCCACAGCCACCCTCAAAAGAGGTTTGCCAGCTACAGCCTCCTCTCTGTTCCAGACTGGAATTATTTGGAATAAGTTATAATAATAGTAAACATAGTACAAACAACAACAAATCAAACTTGCTTTGTTACTCCCCAGGCACACACATTTGTCTTCCAAGCGACAAAGTAATCACATTTTTGGTTCTAATTTATGACGTGCATTTCAGTCGGTGCCTTGGGGCGTTATCACAAGTCACAGCCCCAGTACGCAACGGGAGGAATCCAGGCTCTTAAATCCTCACCTCCTTTAGCTCCTCCACCTGCCAACAATCCCAAAGACATCCTTTCCTCTGTTTGAGCTGATTGCAGCAGAGCCCAGGGATGGTATCCCACCTCCACAGGGAAGAGCTGAGCCCGTGGGAGCATCAGCCCCGTGGAAAAGGGCATCACAAAACCTGCTGAAAGCCAGGCTGGGTTTAATTTCCTAAGGAATTTGCATGGAAAATCCTATTTTTACCTATTAGCTTTTATGTTCTCCTTTCAAACAGCTTCAAAACATAATATCCATCATTAGTGTTTATGGGACACCAACACACAGAGAAAACATTGGAATGTGGAAAAATACAGAGAATTCTTCTTTCTGACATGAGTTCTTCCCACCAGTCACAAGTCACCCAGACAGCAGCTGGAACACGTAGATGAGGACCAGCTGCAGGGAGGGATGAGCAGCTGGATCTCGGGGGAAATTGGGGCGTGGCTCAGTATCTTTCCAGCTGAATTTGGAAGGATGGAATAGGAGGGTTCAAGGCTCCTGGAGTGGCACTACTGTACCTGCCCAGCCCCTCCCTCCACTCTGAGCAGGCATCAGAGCTTCCATAAGTGATCTCCATGCTCAGAGCACTTCCATAGGGGAAGACAGGAGTTTTCCCTCTCTTTTGACCAGGAGCTCTTGATGCTGCTGGGATTTTCACATGGCAGGTGTCAGTTTGTGCATAACCCAGTGAAGTTCAGCCACATCTCCATCACGCCAGAATAAGCACCAAGCCTTTGCTGGGAGAGAGGAAGGAAATGGGATGGGGCTGAAATTTCCTCCCCCAAGATAACACCAAGAGAAATCTCTGTCACAAAGCAGAATAATCACATTTCTTGCCAAGGAGCACAAGCCTTTTGGCAGGTCGGGGATGGATCTCAGGAGCTGACACATCTCTCTGCTGTCTACAGCTGATGAAATGTCAAATGAGATGGAACAGAAAGTGAGACCCATCTGGGAAAGCTCCAACAGGCTGATTGATACCGGGAGGAGGAGGAGGAGGAGGGTGAGGTGGCTGAAGCACCGCAGGGACCTGCTGCTGGTTGCTCCCACACTCAGCAAGGTGATGCTGAGGGACACTTTGGAGATGGCCAGCCCTGAGCATCTCTGTGACTCCTGAGCATCTCTGTGACTCCTCCTCCTCCTCTCCTGCTGACCAGAGCAGGGAGGGAGCAGCCTTGGTAACTGCCAGAGCAGTCAGCAGTGACAGCACTCATAGTCCTCAACACAAATAGCAATGATCATTAATTAGTGTCCTTATTCATTAGTGTGGGGGGGGGTCCCTGGGCAGGCTCCTCTGGAGCTGACAGGAGGCTCAGGGGCGAGTGGGCCCAGTGTTTTGCAGAAGAGCTGGTTTAAAAACTCAGATTAACGCTGGGTTTTCAGCAGTGCACAGGGGTAGGAGGGAAATCCGTGCCCCTCATCACTGGCACCTCAAATCTCTGCACAGACCCTGGGCCAGGGGCTGCAATGGAAACAGGGGAGGGATGGAGGTGAGCTGGAAGAGCAGTAATGCACCTCAGGGGCACTGCGGGGGTGAAATGAAGCTACATCCCCTCAAAATATGGGAGAGTTGGTAAAAGGGAGAGTACACAGCCCCTGACCTTGCCCACAGCATCTGCATCCCATACAGGGATTAATACATGTAGGGAATTTCCAGCCTGACCCTTAAACTGTCACACTTCCCTCCAGCCCAGCAGAGCAGGAGTCACTCCAGAGCAGAGGGTGACCTTCAAGATGTGGGGAATGTCTTTTCCTAAAGGACCTTATGGACTTTAGTCCTGAATTAATGGAAATCTCCTTTCAGCCTAAGGAGAGACCTTTAGTCTGAGGGTCTGGGAAGGCAGGCAGTGAGGCAAGGCACACGATCCACCATCCAACCAAAAAACCCTGCTCCCAAAAATCCAGACACACACAGCCACGGGGTGCTGTGTTCCACGATGCCCCTTAATAGGATCAGCAAAACAGGGCCAGCATATAAAATACAGCTGCTTTGGAGATCACAAAAATACTTTCATCTGCAGTGGCTCCTCACCTCTAGGGGCCTGTGAACTGGTACACTCTACCTGCTTATTTAGCTGATCCTGTTAAAAAGCTATCAGAATAAAGCAGAGAGGGGAAAAGAAAGAGAAATCTTTGTTGTGTGAACTGAGCCAGAGAAAACTTTCCCTCTAGCAAGACTCTGGCAAAAATCCCAGTCCCACTCCACTGGTGCTTTGAAATACAAACAGGAAGATCTGCTGGTCCTAAAGAGCATATCCTGCTGCCCCGGGGCTCCCTGCCCACGGAAAAGTCCTGGAGATGCTCCTTGGAGAAGCAGGGATGATCTTTACAGCCTGCACAAGAAAAACTTAGGGGATGAGGCAAGAGGGTGATGTGAGGAACAGGAGCATCCTGACGCAGGGAGGAGTCCAGGTGAGTGCCTTGGAAGGAATAAAGCAGCACGGATTTTGTATCCAGCCTGGAAATGAAGCTCCCCTATCTCCATCCCTCTGTCAGAGCTGGAGCACAGAGCCCGAGGGCAGTGGCAGGAGGATTTTGTCACACATCAGGAGAGCTGGGAATGGGGGAGTGCTGCCACACTGGGGAGGGATGCTCAGCACAAGCCTGATAGAGACATCACCCAGCGACTGTGCATGAGGGAGAGGCAGGAGCTGCCTCACACCGAGCTAAAACCAGGGGGAAAAGCCACAAAAAAGGAAAATGCAAAGGCAAGGCACGAAAACAGCTTTTGCTTGCCTTGAATAAGTTATCCAGCTCTGGTGGGAAGCAGGAGGGGCAAATTCCTGCTCTGTAAGGGTTTGCTGCCCACCAGGTTTGCTCCAGCTGCTGCCATCCAGCTCCTACCAACGTGCTGCTCCTGACTCTTTTATTCAGGATCCATAGTTTGGTCAGGTTTACTCGTCAAAGGCAATAAAGCAAAGAGCTGAGTGAGGTGTGAGAGGCACAGCAAGGTGACAGGGCTGCCAGAGCCCTGCACAGGCCTGGGAGCATTTCATGGGAAAACAGAGAAACTTCCCCAGCATCTCCTGCTGCCCTGCATGGAGCCCAGCAGCAAATTTCAGGGGAAGGAAAAACAAAAGGCAAATCCCAAAAGGTACATACAGAATTCCTTAATTTCCTGTGGAGAGATGGGATCTGCAGGCTGAAGGACCAGCAAAATGTGAAGGGATAGGAGTCCATTCTGCAGAATTCCTGAAAGAGGAGAGTGCCTAATCCCCTTGGACACACTGGACAACACCCAAACATGGCTTCAAGTCCCCCATATCACCGTGACAAAATCCTCATGTTTCCCATTAGACGGAGTCCAGGAGCCTAAGGCCCAAACTCTAGACCTGTGTCAGCAACTCATGCTGCTCACGGGCAATATTCCAGCCCATCTTATTCCTGGACACTTTGGAGAAATTGAGGGACCCACCCTGAAATCATCAGCACACCAGCAAATAAGCTTCATCTTGTTTGAATCCTTAAAATCAGTAAATCTGTCTTAAGGAGAAGGTTAATAGCACTATTTCAGGACAAAATGAGTGAAATTTTGTCATTTCAAATGTGAGATTTTGGGGTGCAGCTTGTCCGGAATGACCCTAAATCCCTGAAAGAGAGTTGGAATTGGTTCCTAAATGTAACCACACTATTCTGCAGGGAGATGCACTGAGAACATCCAAGGAGTGACCAGGACTCATCCTGCCTGGTGCTGTCCCCATTCCTGAGCAGGAGGCTGCTGGCACTCGGAGCCACCTCAGCCCCAGCTGGTGCCCCCAGATGAGAATAAGATGGAAAATCCTGGCCCTGGCTCGCACCACACACCACATAGGAGCCGGGGATGGCAGCGCCGCTGCCTCCAGCCCTGACCTTTATTTTCCATTAATGGACCCAAGTGAGTGTCGGCTGTGTTTGAAGCTGCATAAAATGAACTGAAAATAAGAGGAATAAACAGCAGCAGTTAAGGCTCTTTCCCACTCCCACACTCTCCCCCCCCTTTTTTTTCTTTTCTTTCCTGGAGCAATGCTGAACCAACTGTAGCAAAGTTATTGACACACAGCGAGGTGCTTGCAGGCACAGCTGACTTGTTGGGAACCAGCTCCCTGCTGGCTGCCTAAGCAGGGGAGACAAACCCAGAGGAAAGTGGCTCCACGGGGGGAGCTCTGCGAGTCCCCAGATGTCACCAAGCATCTGGTTCAAGTGTGAGCAGGACAGAGCCAGCCCATCCCCCCCGGAGGAAAATGGAAGGAAAAAGAAGTGAGGATCACTATTGCTAGAAAGGGAAGCCTAGGAATGGGAAAGCCATGCTGAGAGTTCATTAACTGTATATTATATTGTATTCTATTGTATTCTATTCTATTCTATTGTATTATATTATGTTATATTACATTATATTATATTATATATACTTATTATTATTATACTTGTACTTATTTTATTTATATTTACATTTACATTTCTATTTCTAATTCTATTATATTTATATTTATATTTGTTATTATTTTATATAGAATATCAGTATAATACTGATATTCCATGCCCTGAGCAGGTGTCATCCATCCATGCATGTAATTTTCCACCCTAATTAAGGTATTTCGCCCCCCACCACTCTTGTAGGGTACTGAGCATTACCTTTTTGGTGAATAAAGAAAAGAGGATCCTCTTTAGGAAGAAATTCCTCCCTGGGAGGGTGAGAGGTCCTGGCACAAACTGCACAGACAAGCTGTGGATGCCTTGAACACTTCCAAGAGTTCATTAACTGTATATTATATTGTATTCTATTGTATTCTATTCTATTCTATTGTATTATATTATGTTATATTACATTATATTATATTATATATACTTATTATTATTATACTTGTACTTATTTTATTTATATTTACATTTACATTTCTATTTCTAATTCTATTATATTTATATTTATATTTGTTATTATTTTATATAGAATATCAGTATAATACTGATATTCCATGCCCTGAGCAGGTGTCATCCATCCATGCATGTAATTTTCCACCCTAATTAAGGTATTTCGCCCCCCACCACTCTTGTAGGGTACTGAGCATTACCTTTTTGGTGAATAAAGAAAAGAGGATCCTCTTTAGGAAGAAATTCCTCCCTGGGAGGGTGAGAGGTCCTGGCACAAACTGCACAGACAAGCTGTGGATGCCTTGAACACTTCCAAGGATACCTGGGAGTGTTCAAGGCCAGGTTGGACAGGAACTGGAGCATCCTGGTTTAGTGGAAGGTGTCCCTGCCCGTGGCAGGGGTGGAACTGGATGAGCTTTAGGGTTCCCTATAACCTTAATTCCTTATAACCCTAATTCTCACATATGGTGCCCATAAGCCTCATACCAAGGAAGGAGCAGGAGCTGGAGGGTTCCAGCGGGAAATAACACAACCAGGAGAACTGTCATTTGGGCCTTTCCACACCCAGATTGCCATCAGAGGGAAAAAAGCCAGCCCAAAACTTTTAAAAACATTAACCTTCACTGGTATTTGCAGAGCAAACAGGGAACTCACACAAATTAAATGGCAATGTGTTGCCTCCTTCTGCTATTCCAGTTTTAGGAATGCAGGTTTAGGATTCCAGTGCATGCTGTGCTAGGCTGCTAACCCTTTAATTCTTTAAATCCAAGCTCATCTCTCAGCCAGGCCTTTAATTTAAATTTCTCTGGATAGCTGCCCCATGTTTAATAAATAACTATTGACTATTTAAAGATCACCTGGGCTGAGGTTTCCCACCTCAGGCTGGGTACACACGTACAAACACACAGTGCCTATTACCGCCTTATTAAACCTTAGTCCTAGGCAAAAGCTTAATAGCCACTTGCTATTTAATTAGCCAGGGAGTTCAGGGCTTATTGGGGGGGAAAAAAAGTAAATACCAGCAGGACTGACAGCCCTGGGAAATGGCTCCTCTTTTCCTTTTGCTATCCACAGAGGAAATGGCTATCCATGGCCAGCAGCAAGGATGGATCACAGAACCCCAGAATGGTTTGGGGTGGAGGCAACCTTAAACCTCATCTCGTTCCACTCACTGCCATGGGCAGAGACACCTTCCACTGTCCCAGGCTGCTCCAAACCCCATCCAAGCTGGCCTTGGGCACTGCCAGGGATGGGGAGTCCACAGCCTCTTTGGGTGACCTGTTCCAGCATCTCAGAGATGTGGGGAGGACAGGACAGTGGCTCCCACTGTCCCCTTTGATCCAGCACAGTGGGGGCTGATAAACCAGTGAAAAAGCCCCAGGCTACCACCCATGGGGCCACCACCATTACCAGCACAAGGGGATCACCCACAAAAGCAGCCACTGGACTCCCATCTA
This sequence comes from Pyrgilauda ruficollis, assembly GCF_017590135.1. NCBI lineage: Eukaryota > Metazoa > Chordata > Aves > Passeriformes > Passeridae > Pyrgilauda > Pyrgilauda ruficollis. The sequence continues at coordinate 2,490,937 of NW_024526822.1, read as the reverse complement.
TACAAAGATCCAGCCCAGAGTTGTCACCTGTGTGTCTCACTCCTAAATCCCCGCAGGAGCACTTTGACACCTGTGCTTTGGAGCAGGTGACACGTGGGACTCCCCTTCCCCCAGACTCAGCATTCCCATAACTCACACTGCATGCCAGATATTCAAAGGTAAGCTTCCATCAGGATCCAGCAGGATTTATCTACACAGGCTCCCATTAAGGGTAATAAGATGAAAGCAATCAGCCTCATACATTCCACTTTGGCCAGTATAAATTCCTTCACTTCATTAGATGGCTGCTGGAGTCACAGCAAGGAATGAGCAGGGATGGGAAAAAGAAAAAGAAGGGGAAGAAGAGGAAGATAAAACACTCCCAGGCTACTTCTAGCTTTGCTTTTGTTGGGAAGGTGGTTTGGATTAAAACTGTAGAATCCCAGACTGGTTTGGGGTGGAAAGGACCTTAAAGCTCATCCAGTTCCACCCCCTGCCCTGTTCAGGACAGCTCTCCCTAAACCAGTTTGCTCCAAGCCCCATCCAACCTAGCCTGGAACATTTCCAGGGATGGGGCAACCACAGCTTCCTGGGCACCCTGTGCCAGGGCCTCCCCACCCTCACAGCCCAGAATTCCCTCCTAATATCCCACCTAACCCTGCTCTCTGTCAATTTAAAACCACTTCCCCTTGTCCTGTCACCACCTGGATTAGCGAATTCAACAGGCACCAGCTGGGAGGGTTCAAGGCAGCCTGCTACACCCTCTGGCAGCGTTCCCCTCTCCCAGGACACCCATTCTGAGGTGGATTGGGGGTTATTTTGGCCGTTTCTCTGCAGGTTTTCTCGCTGCTCGTTTGCTCCATCCCAGCGGACGTTGCCATCTGCCAGCGCCACCCGACAGGAGATTTTGTCAGCGCCACGGTCGGCGTCACTGTGAAGGTGACACTTTCCAGGGGGCTGGCTGTGGTTTGTATCTGCTTTCAATTTATTCACAGTGCAACTTAAAGGAAAAAAAAAAACATTCTAACGCAACTAGAAGAGACTTTGTAAAAGCAGGCATTACAAAACTCAAGGATTTCAGATGTTGTTATTGTTCCAGTGAGCTCCAGAGATAAGGGCTGAAATCAGGGCCCTGCTGTGCACTTCACAAACAGGCAAAAACTGTGTCTCCCTTCAGGAAAGGGCTGTGTTTGCTCGGAGTTGCAGCAGACAGAGGAGATTCGGTGCTAAGCTGAACGTCAGATGTCTTATCAGGCACTCACACCGAGAGATGTTAACTCTGAAACCTACTGATGGAGAGCTCAAAGTCCTCTTGGTGTTTGAGTCAACTTGCTCAGCTGCTTCAGGTTGTGCCTCCCTCAGCCTCCTGCTTCCTCTGCAAATAGCACCCCAACCCAGCCCAAAAAGGGCAGTCAGAATTCCAAAAGAATTCCCAAATAACCCCCAATAATTCCTGAAGAACTCCCCTAAGATTCCCAAAAAAATCCCAATAATTCCCAAAGAATTTCCAAAGAATTCCCCAAAGAATTCCCAATAATTTTAAAATATTTCCCAGTAATTCCCAAAGAATTCCCCAAAGAATGCCCAATAATTCCCCAAAAAATCCCAAGAATTCCACAAAGAACACCCAAGAATTCCCACATATTTCCCAAAAATTTCTTAAGAATTTCTAAAGTATTCCCAATAAAATTAATCCTCACAGAGCTGAGTGGGGCACAATTAGCATGGCCCAACATCCTCTGCATCATCAGGTTCTCCTGCTCCTCCTTCTCCTCCCTCACTGGCTGGACACAGGGCCTGGACAATCTTTGCAAAGCTCCAGAGCCATTGAGCCAGACCACCACTTTCCTGACATGACATTTGTTATCCCTAATTACCAACTTGGCCTCATTTTAAAGTCATTTGCACTGATTACTCCGACTGCTGCCTTGGGTAGTCAATGACTTAGATTAACTAATCACAGCACACGGAAAAATATTTTAAATATATGTATATTCACCAAAATTCCTCTAATGTCCTGCTTTGCTGCATCTTGGCTTAAACTGATGCCCACTTGTTCCTCTAATCTGACACGAGCTCAAAGAGTCTCGTGGCATCAATCCGCTCAATTCCCTTCAGAAACGTGTAAGCCCTCAACGAAGCCCCTTCTTAATCCCCTTTTTGCCAGTGATTACGGAGCTGATGTCTCTAACTCAGCCTGGATCAGAGTCCCATGTCCCCACCAAGCTGCCTTTTGTTCACCTGGCTGTGTGGTGTCGCTCCTGCAGTGTCACTAAGCACAGGGTCACCTCCCCTGATGTGTGCTGGGACAGAGCCTTGATGCATTGACAAACTGCTCAGCCTCTGGGGAAGTTTGGATCCACATATTCAAGAGTTTCAGGAAAAGCAGCAGACAAGAGAATTGTAATTTAAACCCAAAAAAAGGCAAAGAAGTTGAAATTCTGAATTCAATACCTGATTGTGGCAAATACACAGCAGAAAATAAATTCTGCATAAGTGCTGCTTTGAAGAAGAAGCTCAGCACCTCTCCCATCCCACTTCCACTCTCATTTTATCCCCCATTAAAACCACTAAACCCCCACTCCTTGCTCTGGAGATGATGTCAGCTCTCCTGAGCTCGCTCTGAAAAGCCATGGATACCTCTGGCTCCCAGACTTGCATTGAGACTTATCACAGAATGACAGCATCATGGAATGCTTTGGGTTGGAAAGGACCTTCAAGATCCACCTTGTTCCAACCTTCTGCCATGGGCAGTGACAAAATCCACTAGACCAAGTTGCTCAGAGCTCCATCCAGCCTGGACTTCTCCCCTCTCCTTCCATGATCCTCGTGTAGATGGGAACATCGGGGTTATGGGCATCAGGAAGAGGTTGAGTTGAGCTGTTGGGGCTGGGTTGGACTCAGTCTTGAAGGTCTCTTCCAACCTGGTCATTCTGTGATTCTGTAATTCTGTGAAGGGTGGACAGACAAACAGCTCTCCCTGAGCCAGCACTTCTGCCTCTGCTTCCTGCTGGGATTGGCTGTGGTGCTTTAGCATGCAGCAGACTCCTTCCAGCCTTGGCTTGGGGAGGAAAAGCTGCTGCAAGAGCCAGGGCCAGCTCTCCATGGGAGGAAAGATGCCTTAGGCACAGGTCATAAACGCACATGGAGAGAGGCTGCTCCGAGGAGGAGTGATTCCACCCGGCACAGCCTGATGGCAGGAGAGCAAGCAAAGGCTGACCAGCAGGAGCCTGCTCTGCCCACGGCCTGTGAGCCAGGAAGGGCTCTGCCCAGCACTGCCAGGCAGCTGCTCCCCGAAAGGGAGGGGAGAGCCCCAGGCATCCAAAGCCCCTGTGATCCTGGCATCAGGTGGAAGAGGAGGAGGAAGGAGAGGAGGGGGAAGGAGAGGAGGTGATGCTGCTTTGTTGTTTCTACAAAGATGCTCTGTGTGTTTGCACAGGGAGAAGGGACAATGTAGAGCTGACAAGAAAAGCAACCCAGACCTGTAAGAAAAATCCCTGAGGATCCAAACTGGGGATACAATGGGGATGCCCTGGGATGGGCAGAGGTGGCACAATGCCCATGAGTTGTGCAGTGATTTTCCACACAGCAGGTTAAGCAGGCCAGGATGAGCCCATGCCTGGCAGCACTGAAGAACATCCTCTCACCCCTTCTCCAACCAGCCTTTCACCATTCCCATTTCCAACCCATCAGCAATTCCCAGTGCTGCAATGAGCTCTGTCCAGCCTCAGAGACCTGCAAGTGAGGCTGGAGAGGACTCAGTGTGAGCCACAGGTCTGGGAGGGCCACAGAGCAAGGGAGGGAGAACAGCAGGAGGGCCAAGCTGAACCACCTGCACAGCCATTGCATCCTGAACTGAGGATGCTCAAGGTCAGGCAAGAGTTGCAGCTGCAGAAATCATGTCCCCCCCCATGATTTTTCCCAGATTATCTCTTCTTTTTTTCCCAAATCTTCAGAAGAAAACACTGGAGTGAGGGCCAGGAGGATGGTGGGGTGAGGGAGGGGAGCATGGTGGGTGAGGGAGGGGAGGATGGCAGGTAAGGGAGGGGAGGATGGCAGGTGAGGACCACAGACCTTTTCCACGGCTCGTTTTCGCCATCTAGTGCTCAGCTCCCTCTTCCATGGAAAACCAGCCAAAACCTGGATTATTTCACAAGTACGGAACTGTGCAGAACAAAACCCTGTCTTTCCAAGTCACTTCAGATCTGGCCCCACTGTACCTGAAGTCCCAGAGCACAAGATGGTCATAAATTGAAAAAAAGAACTGAGCCATCCCAGATTGGCATAGAACAGGTACATGGAGAACACACAGTTTTCATTCCATGAAACCTTGTTTTTTCCTCCTTTTCTTTGGCTTTGAGAAATCACTGTGTGCACCTCAGTTTCCCCAAGCAGAGGAAAACATCTCTCTTTAACAACACAGAGAAAATTTTCTCTTGTCATACCTCATCAGTATTCTGGGAACTGCAAGGGAGGGAAGTTTGCCAATATCTTTTTGAAGGATAAACACCTGAATACAGGATGTTTTCCATGAGATCCAAAATGCTTAGGAAAACACAAAGGAAAAGCAGATTTTGATGTCCATCAGCATGTCCCACATCAACCCAGACATTTGCTAACTCGAAAATAATAAATTTGATAGTGAAAGCACAGTGAGTCCAAGGGGTAAAACACTGGAGCAGGTTGTCCAGGGAGCTGGTGGACTCTTCATTCCTGGAAGTGTTCAAGGCCAGGTTGATTAGGGCTTGGAACAACCTGGTTTGGCTGCTCTTGGCAGGGGTGTTGGATTAGAGACCTTTAAAGGTCCTTTCCAAGCCAAAGGCTTTTACAATTCTATCATCCTCTCTGGGGAGGAGCACCACAGGTGTGCTGGGATGAGCAGGAAGAACAGTCCTAGCCCCATGAAGAGCTGCAGCAGGAACCACGCAAGCCAGGAAATTCACAGAATGACCAGGTTGGAAGAGACCTTCAAGATCACTGAGTCCAACCCAGCCCCAACACCTCAACTCAACCCTGGCACCCAGTGCCACCTCCAGGCTTTGTTAAACACACCCAGGGATGGTGACTGCACCACCTCCCCGGGCAGAACATTCCAGAACTTTATCACCCTTCCCATGAAAAAATTTTTCCTGATATCCAACCTATATTTCCTTCAGTGCAGCTGGAGACTGTGTGCTCTGGTTCTGTCAGTGCCTGGAGAAAGAGCCCAGCCCCAGCTGAGCACAGGCACCTTTCAGGAGCTGTAGAGAGGGAAGAGCCAGAGCTCAGCTCACCAGGCCGAGCCCGTTTCTCCATCTCCGGGGTTGCAGCTGCTGCAGGCAAGGCAGTGCTGCCTGGAGAGGGTGGTCCCCACCAGCCCTGATGTCCCCAAAGTGCCACCAGGCTTTTCTGTGGTGCTGCAGGAGGGCATTGCCATCTGCTGTCAGGCTGCAGCTCTGCACGCTCCTGCAGCAAGCCCTGCCTGCTCCTGCTCCTGCACCTGCCTCTTCCTCTGCTCCTGCCTCTGCTCCTGCTCCTCCTCCTGTTCCTGCTCCTGTTCCCGCTCCCACTCCCGCTCCTGCTCCTGGCTTGTTCCTGCTCCTGTTCCTGCTCCTGCTCCCGCTCTTGCTCCTGCTCCTGCCTCTGCTCCTGCCTCTGCTCCTGTTCCTGCTCCTGCTCCTGTTCCTGCCCCTGCTCCCACTCCTGCTCCTGCTCCTACTCCTGGTCCTGCTCCTGCTCCTGCTCCTGCCTGCTCCCCTCCGGGCACTGCGGAGGGAGCCCAGCAAGCCCGGGATGGAATCCCCCATTCCAGGCAGGATGATGCTCCTGCCCAGGAGCTGTCCAGCTCCATCCTGGCAGGGTAAAGGCAGCCTCATCCACCAGCAGTGGCTTCTACTCACGAGTGAATAATCAGCTTATTACAGATTCAGATAGAAAATCATAATATTTGCTAATCACAATATTAATTTCTTGCTAATTGGCTGCCTGATGGCACAGGCAGAGCAAGGGGGCACCAGCTGGCTGCCGAGGCAGGGCCTTCCCTGGCTGCTGCACGGCGCCCGAGGTTTTGGCTTCCTCCAGCAGAGTCGGGTGCAGAAGTCAAGTCCCCAGTCAACAGAACAAGAGCAATTTGCAGCCTTTCTTCCCAGAGTCATCCTCACCCCCCCGCTGAAACTGAGGGACGGAGTGGGGGAAGGGGCTCGGGGCTCGGGCAGGGAAACTGAGGCATAAACCACCACCCAAGAGGGAATAGGAGAGGAGCAAAGGAATAGCAAATAGGAGAGGACCCAGAAGCTCTGAGCAGCGTTTTGACACTTGCACCCTCTTTCTTTGCAGCGTCCCATCATAAAGGCAGCACTGCCGCTCTCCATCCCACTCCAGGACTGTTCCCGTGCCCTCTCCCTCGGGGACAGGGCCCTGGGGAGGAGGGGGAGGCACTTCACAGGTAACCCCTCTGCACGGAGCCCGTGCGACATTATGCAGGTTGGATGCCAGGCAAGGCTGATCACAGAGTCATTGCTGCTGCTGCTGCTAATGAGGCCCTTAGGCTAATTAAAAAGACGAGTAGAACACAAAAACATAATGAGGAGCCAGTTTATCAGTCAATCGGAGGACATGAATACGCCAATAAAAGTTTGAACTACCTCCTTGCTGCCAGCATCCCGGAGCTGGCCCAGCCCAGGGCTGCAGGGGGAGCGCTCACCGAAATGGCTTTGTGCTTCCAGCTCCTGGCTGAGGACAGAACGGGGGATGAGAGGCCGGCAAGGGATGTGCAACCTCCTCTCTGCCCACCTGGCATGCGGCTGTTTGCTTTTCCGGCACAGGAGATGGAGAGCTTGGAAAGCAAATATGAGAGGGGCTTGGGGAGCTCATCCTCCTTGGAGCTGGAAGTCCACAGGGACACGGGGGCACTCCTCGGACCCAGCCCTGTCACCTCACACGGGGCACCACACTTTGCACCCACTGGAGGACAGCACCGACGTTTCAAGGCCCTTCCCTGGCCACCACCAGCACCATCAGTGTGCACAGAACTGCTCGGATCCCTGCCTGGGCTTGTCCTGGATCCCTAAGGATGAAGGATGCTGTGGGAGGCTCCATCTAGCCAAGTTCCTCCGGGCTGTGCTCCCCTCCTCTGGCTTTCCCATTAGCCTCTAACCAGGCGGAACGAATGGGCAGGAGAGGCTGCAATCCCGCTGCCAGAGCATTATTCTTGTTATTAATATTATCATTATTATTATTATTCACCCTATGGCAGGCTCAGCCACTGAGAGCTGAAAGGGAACCACAGGGTCAGCAACCTGGTCCAACTCGAAAAGCACCCAGAAACATGGAAAGGTCCTGCCTGGCCCCAGCTAGGGGTCCCAGATCACCCACAGCCCCCACCCAGGAACCCAGCACTGCTCCCTGCACCTCCAAGCCGAGGACAGAGCCAGGTGCTGGTTTTGGGGGCGTTTTGGGGGGTGTTTCTGCTGATGAATGGCTTCCGTGGGTTTCCTCGCTCAGCTCTCTGGCCCAGCCTGTGGATGAGCCAGAAATCTCAGGGGCGTCTTTGTGATAAACAAATGTAAACACTTAAACCTAAACAGCAGCAGCTGGAGCTGCCGTGTCTGGGCACCCCAGGGCACCCCCGGCACGGCTCCAGCGGGGGCTGGAGGGGAGGAGGAGCAGTGCTCTGCTGCAGGGGGACAAAGGGAAGGGGCAAAGCAGCACCAGAGAGGAGGATGGGGGGAAAGGAGAGAAGAGAGGAGGATGGGGGAAAGGAGGGGAGAGAGGAGGATGGGGGGAATGGAGAGGAGAGAGAAGGATGGGGGGAAGGGAGAGGAGAGAGGAGGATGGGGGAAAGGAGGGGAGAGAGAAGGATGGGGGGAAGGGAGAGGAGAGAGGAGGATGGGGGAAAGGAGGGGAGAGAGGAGGATGGGGGGAATGGAGAGGAGAGAGAAGGATGGGGGGAAAGGAGAGGAGAGAGGAGGATGGGGGAAAGGAGAGAAAGAAGGGTGTGGGGAAAGAAGAGAGAGAAGGATGGGGGGAAAGGAGGGGAGAAGGATGGGGGGAAAGGAGGGGAGGCTCGGTAGAAGAGGAATTTTGGAAATCACACTTCCTCAAGACGATCCATGGGCGCTCAGACACCGCCTGCATGTCCTGTCTGACCTGACTGCCCAAGCCAGCCCCTGATTTCTGCTGTGCCACACGTTCCCTTGCAGGAGAGACATTCCAGATCTGTCAGCAGAGCTGCCGGGGACGCTCCTGCCGGGCTGCGTTCATTGCAGCCACGCTGATGCTCTGCAAGAGGCGTTTCCCTGGCGGTCCCTGTCCGCAGGGCTGGGGCTGGTCTGTCCCCCGAGCTGCTCCCCACACCCAGATACTGAATTGGCAGCGGCCACCCAGGCAAGGCACAGCTGGCACCGCGGCACAGGCTGGCTCTGCCTGCAGGAGATGCACCCCGCAGTGCCCTCCTTCTGACCAGATGCAGAGATTTCCTCTTATTCAGCATATTTACAGCACTCTCCTTCCGTACGACCCGAGAAACTTCACGTAATTAATCCCACCGGTGCACGGTCACTCCCTAAATGCATCCCTGGGTAGTCCAGACAGGCCAGAGCCTCCCTGCTGCATCTTCCTTTACTTAAATTGGGATTACAAAAGCGAGGGAGAGTGACATTTTACAAGGGCATGGAGTGACAGGACATGGAGGGACAGTTTTAAACTAAAAGAAGAGATATTTAGATTAGATATTAGGAGGAAATTCTTCCCAGTGAAGGTGGTGAGGCCCTGGCACAGGTTGCCCAGAAAGGCTGTGGGCTCCCCATGCCTGAAATTGTCCAAGGCCAGGTAGGGCAAGATTTGGAGCAACCTGGGATAGTGGAATATAGATACCTATAGATAGCGGTAGGAGTAGAACAAGATGAGTTTTAGAGTCCCTTCCAACTCAAAGCGTTCCCTAATTCCAGGATTCTGTGACCCCCAGCTTTGCGGGGAGCCCCTGTCTCCCGAGGAGCCCCTCTGCAGCCCCAGCCCCTCTCCCCTGGCTGCCAGACAGGCTCTGAAATGGAGCTGCTAATTAAATTACACTGCCAGCCAAAACTGCTTCGTCAAGTAAATAAATAAATAAAAATTAGAAGGTCATCAAAGCTGTGTTTGGAGACCATCGCATTAGCATACATCTGCATAGTAATGAAGGGGAAAAAGGGCCATTTAAAGAGAGCTGGTAATTTACCCAGCCAAGTAAACTTCATTACCTTTAAGTAGCGCCCACGACAAGCACTAATTCACACCTTTAACGACCCTGGCACAGATGGCAGAGAGGGACGGGGAAGGAAGGGGCAGCCAAGGTGCCCCGGGTCCCCCGGAGGCTCTGGTCAGTGCTGGGGCTCACAGCACCACCCCCAGCACCCATCCCGGCCAGGGGAACTGGGCGCAGGAGAGTGCCAGCGCCAAAGCTTCGCCATCTGGGGGTGCAACAGCTGGATCGTGGCAAATGGAGGGGCTTTGCTTCACCTTCTGCATCCCAGGGGGGCTGAGACCCCTCTGGAGCCCCCCAGAGCACAGCAAACTCCCCCACGTCCGCACCAGTGCCACCGGTATCACCCGCCTGGCACCGCACCGGAGCCCCCGGCGGCAGATTAGGGCGGAAAACGAGGAAAACGAGGCTGTCCTTCTGCCTTCGGATACTCCAGCACCCCGCGCATCCTCCCAAGCACTTTACTCCGCGGCGGCGCCTTGTAGTACCCGTCGGAGCCGTGCGAGGCCAGCACAGCCCCGCGCTGCCATCCCTGCCTCTGCAGCATCCCATCTCTCCGGGCTGTGCTGTGTGGATTTATTTCCGATCAGGTCAGGAGTATCAAGGTTGTAAAATAACATATTTCCCCTCGTTTTCTCCCCAGACGTCGTACGAAACGCTTCCGAAGTCAATGATCTGCCGGCGGCTGAGCTCCCAGCTCGGCTCTGCCTTGCGGCACCGCAGCCACCCCGTGGGGGCCAGAAACCGGGCTGGGGATGGAGGACAGCTGGGAGGAGGGAAAGCACAACGGCTGTTAAAAACGAGAGCAGGCTCCCGGTACTAAAGCGATTTCAGCATTTATTATAAGAAAAAGGCCCAAAGCAAGGGGACCCGAGGGCCGAGCAGGAGCGTTCCCGGCGAAGATGCTGCAGCGCTGGGGCTGCTTCAGCAGCGATGTCCCCGACGTCTCAGATGAAGCAGCACACAATTCAGTGGGTCATAAGCCCCTTTTTATCCTGTTTTTCGTCCCTTTGGACTGGTTTCTTTTTGGATCCTTCATTTGCATGAAGGTTTAAGGCGCTTGATTGGCCCATTACAGTTCTTTCCAGGCTGGCTCGTCTCGCTCGGGAGGTGATGCACTTTACTTAGGTGTGTTGAGTACTGTGTTTCTCATAACTACCCTTTTAACCCCTTTAACCATAACCAAACTAACAGTACATGCTTAACGATCTATCAACTATTTTACAACAGTTTTTTACCTATTTTTAACAACGGCTTGGTGGGGATTTCAGGCCTCCAAAGTGACAATTCCTAGCAAAAGACAACCGGCAGCACATCAGCACTCTGAGAGCCAGCGCTGGCACGGGAATTCCAGCTGGGAACGTTGCATGTGCCTGCCAGGTCTTGCTCCCACCACAGCACAGAGCTCAGCTCCAGCTGTGTGCAGAGGTTGAGGTGTCACCTTCTGTTAGGCAGGAGGGGAAAAGGAATGCAAGCATCCCCAGGGTGTGTGGCTGTGCCCCGAATTAGGGCAGGGCTGTTTGCCCAGACAGCTCTCCCTGCAGAGATTCCCCCCTTCCCCTTATGGCCTCCTTGAATTCAGCAGAGTTTATTAGGAGAAGGGCTGTCCTTTTCCTATGGACTCCATCCTCAGCCTACCAAAAATTCCCTTCCTTATGCCCTCCTTTCCCTCCTTTTAGCTTCAAACCCCCCTCAAAATCAAACCAAAACCTCAATGTTCCTTCAGGCTACACCTCAGCCATCCTAATGGGTGAGAACATGGGCCACTGTTCCCATCCCAATGATTCACTGTTCTTTCTTGGGGTGCTACCGAAGGAACCTGCTGGCCATGAAGCCAGGACAGCATCTTCATTCCTCTTTTCCAGGACAACATCCTCATTTGTTCTTTCCATCTTTCCTTTCTTTCCTTTCTTTCCCTCTTTCCTTTCTTTCCCTTTTCCCTTCCCTTCCCTTCCCTTCCCTTCCCTTTTTCTAAGTGCGCTTTTTTGCCACGTCTCATTTCATTCCTCATCAGATGCTTTCCCAGAGCATAATCCCGGCTTGTCAGGCAGCCCTTGCAGAAAGGAGTAAATCCTGTTTGATCCATTCCTGTGCACTTTGAACATGCAGAGAAGCACCTGAGGCAGAAACACAATTCCCGGGTGCGGGAGGGGGGTGCTGGGCTCCTTAATTACCCGGCCCCGGAGTCCTTTAGCTCCGGTGCAAAGCGCTTTAACACAGCTATTCCTCAGCTTATTTCCAGCCCGTTTCTCTCTCCTTTTAACACAAGCACCGGCATAACGAGCCAACAATTGCCGGAAAACAATAACAACGTTTTTAAAAGACAAGGTCGGGGTTATTTCTTTTCTCTCTCGCTTTCATGAGACAATAGCGAGGATGATGGTGGTGATTACCGGGAATTTCACGCTGTGATTGAGGGCCTACAATAAGCGGAGACCATTCATTGTCTGGGTTCAGACTGAAGGAGGGGAAATTTAGGTTTGATATACGAAAGAAATTGTTCCCTGTGAGGGTGCTGAGGCTCGGCACAGGCTGCCCAGGGAATTTGTGGCTGCCCCATCGCTGGCTGTATTCGTGGCCAGGTTGGACGGGGTTTGGAGCAGTCTGGGGTGGTGGGAAGTGTCCCTGCCCAGGGCAGGGGTGGGACTGGATGAGCTTTAAGGTCCCTCCCAACCCAACCCAGTCTGGGATTCTATAAAAAGATTCCGTTTTGACATAAGGAACTGCATGAGAGACAGGCTGACACTGCGTGTTCCTGCCTCTAGGAAAAGACGTTTAGTGATTTGTTGCAGGCTGCGTGCCCGGCCAGGGCCGGCTAACCAGGATCACCGACAAACTCCTAAACTAGGGAGGGCTTGCACCTCACTTTCCACGGAATATTCCCATCCCACAGGTTAAGCAGTTTGAACGTGGACCCCCGAGATGGGGACCATAAAGACATCTTAAACTGAGTCTGACCCAGACCCAAAAATACCCTCTCGGTGCACAGCTACCCTCGGGGTATTGGAGTTGTGTCTCGTTAACCAGACCCATCTCAGAGCAGCTGGAGCCGTAGGAACGTTCGAATTCGAGACAGAGCCTCGGAGGCAGCACAGAGATTGTTACGGAGTATTTGCATTGCCACAATGCACGGCTGGCCCCATTACGGCCCTTTCTGAGCACCTCGTAATTACCGATGTATCCTGCAACCCTCTGCGAAGGCAATGTTCCACTACTGCTCCCCATTAACAGACGGTGATCTGCGATCCAGGGAGGCGAGGAAAAGGGTTTGCAAAATAACATTGAAATAATGCTGCAAATGCTCAGCAGGGTTTGCAAAAGCATCTGTGTGAGTACCTGACTTGTTCTGCTACCTGCATAAAATCCGCCCAGGGCATCAAAACTAAACCTGGCCATCCATGGCACAGACTTAAGGTCGTCCAAGAAGAGCATCAGAGGGAAGCAGAGTCCCAGAAGAACATCACATCCACCAGACCCATCCCACCCGCCCCGGCAGCTGCTTTGCGGGGGTGACAAGGTGTCATTGGTAGTGCTGCTGTATTAAAATGTGACACGAACGCTGCTTCTCCTTCCACCCCTCCTCGGATTCCTCTCCCCTGCCTTCTCCTTCCATTCCTGTGTGGATAGTCTCTCCTTTGCCTTCTCCTCCCATCCCTCCCCCCGGGTACCTCTCCCCCCTGTTTTCTCCTTCCATCCCTCCCCCGGGTACCTCTCTTTGCCTTCTCCCTCCATCCATCCATCCCTCCCTAGATTCCTCTCCCTTACCTTCTCCTTCCATTCCTGTCTGGATATCTCTCTTTTGCTTTCTCCCATGTACCCCTGGGTACCTCTCCCCCCTGTTTTCTCCTTCCATCTCTCCCCAGAATCCTCTCCCCTGCCTTCTCCACCAATCCCTCCCCAGATTCCTCTCCCCTGCCCTCTCCCTCCATCCCTCTCCCCGGGTACCTCTCCCCAGCCTCCTCCCAGCCCCACCACACCCCCAAACCCTTTTCCCCGGCTCTGCCATGACAGGCACTGCACCAGACAAAGTTGTGTTGCTCAGTAATTGCACCTGGAAGGCAGAGCCACCGCTGCGCCCAAACACCGGGCGCTGCCTCTTTGAAATCTGGGAGAAGAGCTCCGGAATACATTGGGAATAAAAACAACAAAGAAGAAAATTGGGACAAGCTGCACTAATACAGTGGAGGTGGGAGCAGGCAGTAGCTGGAGAGTGGGGGTGGAATGATTCTCCTTATTCCCAAGTGAGATTTATAGACATACATATAATATCTATATAATTTTAATATTTTTTTAAAAGAAGTTCCTGCTTTTTTTCCCCTCATTAAAATCCAACATCATTTCAGCTGCTGTACCAGTACCTCCAGAGAAATCCGAGCCATGGTTGTGGCTCACAGAGGTGCCCCTGAGCCAGTTTTAGGACACCTCTTTCCGGAAGCAGCAGTGACCCAGCTGCGGAGAGACTGAGCTGGCCAGAACTCATGGAGCCAAAACCCTGCAATCCCATGTGCAGAGTGATATAGATAGATAACCCGAGTCCTACTTCCCAATTTTATTTTTTTAAAATTACTATTATTTTTTTTAACCCCCTTAGGGTGCGATTCTCTGGATTGACATTTCTTCTGGCAGTGGGCTCTGGGCTGGCAGGCACCCACAGGCAGCAGTGGGAGATGGATGATTAATACAATCAGCCAGGGACACCCTGGAAATCTGTGCTGCCCCCTGGAAATCACCCAGCTGCTCACCTCGTGCATCACTTCACAAAGGTGCTCCTGCTTGGAGCCCAACATATTATCCCCATTTCTTTTTATAATCCCTTTTATTTTGTTTCTTAAAGCATCTCACTTCAGTAATAACTTGGAGAGATGTCTTGGGATGCCAAATAACAAAATGCATTTCCGCAGCGGCTTCATAATTAATGTTTGCATCGTTTATCTTTCATGGAAAGATTATTCTGACTAACGAGGTTCTGGGCCACTAATTCATTACAGTGCCTTGTCACTTCCTGCTCCTTCTTATTACCCAGAAATAGACTCATTAGTCAGAGTGCAATGACAGGGAGAAATTGTGTTCGTTAATTTAATTCCTCTTCTCTCCCTTTCTGGGTCGGTGTTTGTCCGAAATCAGGGATTAGAAGGGGAGGGAGGAAACAGGACCTGTTGCAGTGCTCGGTGCTTCCCCCGTGTTTCCCCTCATGTTCATGTTCGGGGGGAGGAAGCTCAGTCCATCCCTTCTCTGCAGCAGCAGACACGCAGGGATGGCTCCTCTGCCAGGCTTCAGCCTCAAAGCTTTTCCAAAGCCTGGGAAATGTTGAAGTTGAATTTTTCCCATCGGCCACACTCAAGGGGTGGAGGGAACCATTTACCCCCGGCTTGGCTGGAGTTGAAGCAAAGAAAAGCCCCTCCAGGTCCTGCTGAACCCAGCCCCTTTCCACTGATCCCTACCATAAACTCCCCTTCGAAGAATTCCCACCTCGTTGTGATGGAATTACAGCTCCATATTTCATGATTATCCATTTCTGTTTCTGGTATCACTCGCTGTCTTGCTCCCAGTGGCATTTCCAGCTGGGCATCCCCAAAAAGCCACAAGAACCATGGAATATCCTGAGCTCAAAGGAACAAACAAGGATTGTGGAGCCCAACTCCTGGCTGCTCGGGATACTCCAACAATCCCACCCTGTGCCTGGGAGCACTGGTTAAACATTCCTTGAACTGGGAGTCTTGGAACCGTGACCATTTCCCTGAGGAGCCCGTTCCAGTCCCCCAAGCAGCAAACAAAGGAAAAAAAAATAAATAGTTGGGGCAAGGAGAGGGAAATCCATCTCAAATGAGAAAGGAAAACAGTCACCAGTCAGGGCTGGGGAGGAACCACTTCCAGCTCCTCCTTCCTCATGCAAGGCAGAGGTCCAGGGACAGACAGGGGAAATTAAAGGAGCAAACGCTCTTTTATCCCCTCCTACATGTCCTAAACCCTGAGCAATTTGTGTAACACCTGCAGTATTTAACACATTTAATAGAGCAAAGCCAGCGCCCAGCAGGGCACCATGACGGGGAACCGGCTCAGAGGCATCTGCTGCCAGGGCTGCCCAGCAGCGAAAAGGTTAAAAACCCTTGGATTTACACAGGTTTGGCAGCTCGTTCCCGGTTTTTCTACAAGTAATTACAATAATTGTGGGGTGTAAACACTTTACACAGATCAAAAAACGGGGTGTGAATGGGAGAGGGACGAGGACAAGCAAGATCAAAGGAAAAATTATTAAAATCTATATCGTGCAGCTTCCTAATTCCTGTGAAGTCTGATAGCGGGGCTGCAGGAGTAGCCTCGGTGCTGCGTGAATCTCCCAGGCCATAAATTCTTACAATTTTGGTTAAATCATACACGGAAATCTCCATCTAGCACCACGCCAAGCCCAGCCCTGGCCACCGCCGCGGGCACATTTTCTATTCCTGACACCAAACCACTGAGGGATGCACAAGCTCATCTTTTTGGGGAAGAAATTGCTTCATTTCTTGCTTTTCCAAGCGAGACCCGAGAAGAAGCTCTGGAGCTTGGGACTGCTTTGACTTTGCTGTCCCCCCCATCAGCGATGCTCTAATCTGCGCTCGGCAGGAGGATCCGCTTTTCCCTGCGGGATCGGCTATTAACAGTTGACGTTTAGTTTAAACAAAGCCTTGAGATTGTCCAAATATTTGCCTCAAACACACTTTGTGTTTTGCCTCTCGGCTCGTCTCCCCTCGGGGTGTTCCGCTCTGGTTTTCCCACCCAGCCCGGGTCTCCCCGGCCGCCGGCGGGAGCGCAGGGATGGAAGGGATGGATCTCGAGTATCACCCGATAAACCTCGAGTTTACGCATCGACTCCCTCCCTCTCCCTGAAACAAAACATCAAAGTGACGGGGAAATTATCTTCTCGGAGCAAAGTGGGTTTTAAGTAATTTACTTTTAATTTTCCCTTCTATGCTACAAATCCGAGCAGGAGTAAAAAGAACACCAAAGTTCAACACGGAAATATAAACACTGAATTTTTTTAAAACCCTCGTTTTCCTCACAGCTCTCCCCCCAAAAGAGGCTTGATTTATACTTTTAATATAACGATTTATTTGGAGAATGTGCACCAGCTCCTGCATGCTTTGTCTCCTCCCATGTCTTCATCCCTGCTCCTCCTAAAACCCCCACACTGGAGCAGAAAAACATGCTTGGAAAAGGGTTTGAGACTTCCTTTTGCTATAGAAAATAAGCAGCTGAAAAAACAAAAACATGGCTTAAAAATTATTCCCCCCACAGCAAGCTGCTAATGAAGAACAGCAGTCCCAGAGAGTCCCAGGGAGCTGCTGATCCGTGCAAACCTGGGCTAGGATTTCATGGAAATAACAACTTCCTACAGAGCTGGGATCTCCACAGCCTGCATTTATTCTCTTCCAGCCTCTTTTCCTTGTTCTGCCTCCCATCTGAGTAAAAAAAAAAATGTAGATTTCCACATGTTTCTCAAGCTCAGACAGAGCTGGGCTCTGGGATAACCCTTGGAGCATCAGCACCAGCGTGGGCAGGGTGGGATTCACTCAGTGGCCAACTCGGTTATGAGGAGCAGAAATGGAGATGAAAAATAAAGAAAGAGCTGACAACAAAGGTTAGAACCCGCTGCTCTGCACTCCTCTGGGCTCCAGAGGAATGCTGGGAGGAGAGATGTGCTGCTGTTTGCTTAGGTTGGGGTTTTTGCTGTTGTTTACAGGTATTTTTGTCTCTCCCAGACTCCCAGCTCAGCCTGCAGCCGCGTTCCTGCTCAGCAATGCCCCGTCCTGCTCACGTACCCGTGGTTATAAAGTCATCTTGCTGCAGAGAAAAACGGGGCAGGAAACAATAATTCTTCCCCAGCCATTCCTGGATGGTGCCCAGGCTATTTGCTGCTGTAATTCAGGTTTGTCTTGCCAGGCCAACTCTTCAGGAGAAGTTAGCACACCCACAGGAGAACAGCCTGGAACGGCCCCCAAGAAATTACCTCATTCCTACCATCAGCAAAAGAAGGTCCCAGTAAATTATCCCAGATATTCACACGATGTGGTTTCCACAGGCAGCAGCCCAGAAAGACAAGGGTTGGCCCTATCCCTAGGGGTAGGAGGCATGCACAAGGAGATGTCCAGTGTCATTGTGTATTCCATGAGCTCAGAGAGCATTTCCACGTGCTAACTGGATCCATACCATGGCTGTTGTGCTTTCCCCCACACCAAAGCACCAAAACACCATCCAATGTCATTAATGAAGCGTTGTAAAAACACCAGTGAGCCATCATATCCATACATGTGACCCTCAGCACATCCACTCCACCCAAAGCCCACAGCAGCACCCAAAACCAGGCACTGAGCCCCATGCCCACAGCCCTGACTGCCAGCACGAGCTTTTCTCCCTGACAGCATCCACCCCTGCTTCCCCCTACAGCTGCTGGGAAGGCCCCTCCTGAGGATTCTCCCTATGATTTTCTCAAAACTGGACACACCAGAGGATTTTGTGATGGCTGGATGTCCCCAAGGGCTGCTGCCCTTCCCTGGACTGTCCCCACCTGGAGTCACATACCTGGACAGCTTTTGGATGCCTCTCTCCTGGTGCCACTGGCTGCTGTGCCTGTGTGGCTCCTTCCCTGCATGTCTTATCCCCCCTCTCTAAAAAAAAATAATTCAACTTTGCCTCAAGGATAAGTAGAACAAAATGTCACTTACCTATTAGGGGGGAAAAAGAGAAGAAAGAGGGAAAGTATTACACATGCATTCTTTGAAATCAGGTCAGCTTAAAGCTTTGAAATGGCAAAAATTGAAAGATATTTTCCTCCCACTTCCCTTCCTCTCTTTTTTCCCAACTCTTTTAAAGGACTCTTTACTTTCAAAGGTTTCCCTGAGTCCAGTTTTCCCTCTGGTACAGTTATGTTTTTTATTTTTGCTCCATGCTCAGCCAATGCCCACCTCCTCCTGTCCCACGTGGCTGCTTCCCCCGAGGGAGCGGAGGAAAGAGCTGGAGAAAAGCAAAATAACAAATAAAGGAGGTGAAAGCAGAGACTTGCAGCGTGGTTTAGGATGGAAGGGACCTTAGAGGTCTTCTAGTCCCACTAGACCAGGTTGCTCCAAACCTGGCCTTGAACACTTCCAGGGATGAGGCACCCAGAGCCTCCTGTTCCATGGAGGAATTCACCTTTGGAAGCCTCAATTTCACACATCTCATGCAAGGGATGGGAAATCCAAGCACAAGGGCAGCTCTGGAAATCCCCCTGCTCCTCCTGCAGCTCATGACTCAATGAGGGGCTTTCTCCAGCTCAATCCTGAACAATTTAAGGCAAATTCTCCAATCTTCATCCTTTCCAGTGCTATCTGCAGCCTAACAGACCCTATCTCTAAGGAAAGCTGAGTGCCAAAAAGAGATATTTGTTATTAAAGAGCAGTTTTATCATCCCCATCCATCTGCCTGCCCACCTTTACAGCACATACATGAGCTACGTATAGAAAACCTCAAATGTAGGAATGTGATGTACAGCCACACTTGCTCCAAACGGGAAAGGGAAGAAATTTGGTCTCATTCCTCCTGATCCCTCTGCAGAGCATCTCCAGCCCCGTGAGCTGAATTTGGTCTCACCCCTCCTGATCCCTCTGCAGAGCATCTCCAGCCCCATGAGCTGCCTGGAGGGAGCACTAAGGGTGTATTTAGGATGTGGTGGTTATTCATTCAGGCTGAGCATCGTGCTGACAATTCCCACCAGGAGCAGAGGGAGCAGCTGGAGGACCCCTGCGTCCATCCATATGCCTCTCCCATATGCAGGGAGGCAGCAGCAGTGACAGGGACTGTCACACGGCATGGCTGGGAGCAGAGCACGTCCTGCTGCAGCCTGGGCTCCTCTGCAGCACTCCATCCCCAGGCACTGCTCCTTCCCAGGCAGGCTGGAGAGCACAAAACCCCTCCCGCCTCAGCCCATGGCTCTGGTTTTATTGCAGAGCACCAGACTGAGACAGCTCCTGCTTGGAACAGAAGCTGGGGCACTGAGTGCTCCATCACCTCCATCCCTGCAGTCACACTGTCACCCTCGGCTGCCAGTGCTTCATCCTCACCTCCGTCCTCCTCCTTCCCTTGAGGGATCCAGAAATGCCCCCCACCCCAACCCTGCCTGCTCTCACACCTCTCTTTTGAGGGTACATGAGACATAAACCTCTTTTCTTGTGGGTACATGAGACAAAAATCCCTTTTTTTTGTGGGTAAATGAGACATAAATCCCCTTCTTTGTGGGTACATGAGACATGAACCCCTTTTCTTGTGGGTACATGAGACAAAAATCCCTTTTTTTTTTTGTGGGTACATGAGACATAAATCCCTTTTTCTTCCCTGCAAACACCTGAGGTCGAGACCCACCTGGAGCATGCTCCAAGTGCTCTGCAGTCGCAGCCCAGAGCTGGCAAATGAACCCTGCTGCAACAAATTACTGGTTTCTCATTCTAACACATCCTAAAATCAGGATTTCTGTCACCCTGCCTGCTCCTCATCCCCTTAAGCTCTCAGGGTTTTCTCTTACACCACCCTAAAATCAGGATCTCTCTCAGCCTGCCTGCTCCTCATCCCCTTAAACTCTTAGGGTTTTTCTGTAACACCACCCTAAAATCAGGATTTCTGTCACTCTGCCCGCTCCTCATCCCCTGCAGCTCCTGCAGTTTCCTCACTTTTAGCTTTTAGCACAAGCGGCTGTGATGAGTTTCCCTCTCTCCCTCCTGCCTGGCGAGGCTTTGGAGCAGGGAGGTGAAGGCAGAGGTCAGGCTCGGCTTCTCCCCGTGGCAGGGACACCAAAGCCGGGGAGCTGCAGCAGCGCCAGGCTCGGCAGTGCCATCGCTAGATGGGGACAGAGTCGCACGGACGCCCGGACGCTCCCAGCTCATCCCAGTCCGGGCCCTGGGATGCTCCAGCAATGCAGAGGAACCGCAGCCCCTCGGAGCCGCCGCAGCCACCGCTGGGAGTGGGAATGTGAGAAAACCCTTCTGGGAAAAGCAGGGCGAGAGTCAAAGCCTCGCCAGCAGTTTGTGCGTGCCCTCCCGCCGCGTCCCCCGCTGATCCCATTCCACTTCTCCAGCAAAGTGCTCGGATTTATTATCAGCTTCCTGAGATCTCCCTCTGCAACAGCTATTCCTTTGAGAGGAGCTCTTGCTCTCTCCCTGCTTTTTAGCAAGTTTTCCTCGGTATTGGGGGTTTTTGTTATTTGGGATTTTTTTTTTTTTTTCCAGGGAGCATATTTATTGATTTTTCACACTGGGCAATGCAACACATTCTGCACCTGTGGGGAATCTTCATTTGCAAGACCCACCATCCCCTATGGAACAAGAGGGAGGTCTGAGGGATAGAAAATGCCTGACAGCTTTAAACTGTTGCTCCTGTCACCCAGCAGGACCCAGGTCCATGACAAGCACACAAAAAGCATTCCTTATTTTTCGTTTCATACTGAAAAAAAAAAAAAAAAGACTTATTTTTCCAACTGACAGGATTTTCCTGGTTACAATCCTGTTCAGGAGAAAATTACTGCAGGTGTGCCCAGGGTGATGTGGAGGGTCTGCTCAGATTGGCACCAAGGGCAGAGCCACTGGCCACCCTCCCCACGAATAACTGAATATCCACATTTCTCCCAATTCTCTGCTTAAAACACCCCATTCCAGCCAGAAAAGTGAATGGATCCTCTCCAAGGAGCAACACGGAGGATGCTGCATCCCTCATTGCTGATCTCAAGCAATAACCCCCTTTTCCTACATCTGTAAATACATTCCAGGGTCTGGGATCCCCTTCAGCCCCCATGCTCCATCAGAGGAGGTGTTGTGGTCCTTTTCACCCTTTCCAGGATTGGAAATCACCCACAGCCCTGCAACTCCAGAGTGATGGAGGGGGAGACACAGCTCTCATGGCTCCTCAGAGCTTCCCTCCTGCACAGCAGGATTTGGAGGGGTTCAGAAGACACCAGAAGGTATTTCACAAACCCAACACTCCTCTCTCTCCCCCCAGCCCCTCTTGCTCCCCAATACCACAGGCATCAACCCTTGTCCTTGTTGCATTAATCCCTCAAGACAGGGGAGAGGGAAAAAACAATAATTATTTTTAAAATCCATACAAAAAAGAAGGAAAAAGGAAGGAGGATTAAGTCAGAAAAAGAGGGACGTGAGAGGTGCTGCTATTATTGATGCCAGCACCTTGATCCCTCCCCTGCAGTTCCTTCAAGGCTGAGAGTGGTAAATAAAAGTGGGATAACAAATTTGGGCAAGGAGGGCTCAGGCACTGGAGCAGGACAGGTCCCAGTGTCCAGGGACAAGGAGAAGCTGTGTCCATGGGACACAGAACCAGGCACAGCCCTGGGAAAATCCAAATTCCTTCCCTCTCACCGATACTTTTTATAACCAATTAATATTTAGTCAACAAGTAGCTGTGCTAAATCCGAGGAGATGGATTTCGCAGGAGGGCTATTTCATGTTAAATGAGCACTGACTCATCAGCAGCATTTACTGGGGATTATGGATTAGCTGCGTGCCCAGTATCCATCACCACAAATCCAGCGGGGAGGCAGCTGCCAGCGGGGCCAGAACGTGGCTGTCTCACGGTGGGGGAACACCTGGAGAACTTCCACAGCCCCTCCCAGGGGCCCTTCTCCTTCTCCTGTCCCTGTTAGGGACATTCCAGAATGGGATGGTGACCCCAGCCCAAGGTTCCAGACAGTTCCCCCCACTAAAATATGGAACAGCATGGAGCTGGGATTGTGCAAAGTGGACACACAGCACGAGCGATGGAGGGGTGGAGAGCACCTTAATTATCAATCCCTGAAAAACAGGGCACAGCATCCCAACCTGCAAAAAATTCTGCAGAGACATCTCCCTCTCAAAGTGTATTTTGCCAAGGCTGGATTGGCTGTGCACAGGAGCAGAAAATACAAGGTGGGTCCTTCCACCCATGGAAGTGTTTGAGGCCAGGTTGGACAGGGCTTGGAGCGAGCTGGTTGAGTGGAAGGCATCCCTGGTTTGGAGTCAGATTGTCTTTAAACCTCCTTCCTACTGAAACTGTTCTAGGATTTGGGGATACAGGAGCACTGGGCTGGTGCAGACAGCATGGGAAGCATCACCTCTCTGATGAGAAGGGAAAACTCTTCCTGCCCAGCCCTGTCTCTGCTGAACAGCAAACCCTGCTGCTGATGCTCCCTCTCCACCCCTAACGCAGCAAGAGACCCCCAGGCAGCCCTGCCCTCCCACAAATCCATTCAGGCTCAGCTCAGGTTGGTTTTGTTCATGGGGACCCCTCCCCAGGGACAACTATCCCCTGCTGATCCAAAAGCCAAAGGCCACATGGCAGCTTCCCCATCCCCCTTGCACCCCATCCCTCTGGGATCCCTTAGGGAGGCAGGGTGGGATCAGGGGAGGGGCAGGGCCGGGCTCTGCTCCGTCGCTTATCAGCGTTGCTTCTGCTGGAGGAGGTGATTAACTCCCTGACCTGCCAAGCTTTAACGCGACCTCCGAGAATAGATAGAATCTTGTTATCTTGTAATGAGTTTTATGGCTTATTTCAGTACATTTTGGCCATGTTTCTCCAGTGATTAAGGCAATTATCAGCCTGTGCGTTTCAGGATTATGAATTATGGAGCCTCTGAAAGGCTACAGAGATTTAATATCTCTCAGTGTCCCTCTGCCACACTTCCAGCACTTAACTGGCTCTAGACTCTTTCTGTTTGGAGCATGGGAATGAGGGCACAGCAAAGGAATTGTGCATCAGAGCTTGTGAGTGAGATCCAGCCCTTACAGTGAATAACACAGAATATTTAATATATATTTAACATATATTTAACCCCCTGCATGACCCAGGGGTGCAGGGCACAGTCATATCCCTGGGGCACCCCCAGTAGGGATGCAGAGGGATGGGAAAGGGGAGCAGAGCCTGGGTGTCCTGGCCCTTGCAGGACTGAGGCACAGATTCCAGACTCAGCCACGGACTGGGATTTGGGGATGTGCTTTAATCCCAAACAGAGGCTGGGGAAGGCCAGTCCATCTGAGCTGGCCTGTGGCTATTTCAGGGCTCAGTGTCTCACCTGGCTGGGGACACCCAGTCCTACTTGTGGTCCTCTCCCTGGAGTGCCCTGTCCCATCTGAAGCTTTTTTAGAATCCTAATGCCACTGAGCAGCTTAGGCTTGGACTGTGCACATGGGATTAGCAGGGAGGGGACATTTCCTGTCAGACCTAACTGGCCTTGGCCCTGCTTAGAGCTGTCCTGGGCAAAAGGCACAGGCAAGCTGGCTGGAGCCACCCACGTGGACAATGGCAGTGGCACCTTGCTCTCCTAAAAGCCTTCAGAGCACCTCAAGGAAAGGTACCAGCATGCTTTTGTGGAAGGGGAAACTGAGTCACGATGTATTGTTGTTGGGAATGAAATCCCCTTTCAGCCTGGAACTCGAGGATGGGACAGGCGTGAGCAAAACAAGCCTGAGCTGAGCCTGAGCTGGACTTGTGGGAGGGCAGGACTGGCTGGGGGTGTCCTGGGTGCTTGAGGAAGAGAGAGAGCATCAGCAGCACGTTTTGCTGTTCAGCAGCCTTACCCTGGGCATGAAACCAAAGGGCAATCCCTGCCCAAATCCAGCCCTCTCCACACAGAGCTGGGTTGCACCAAATCCACCCCCAGCACCCCTCTGCTTGCAGGGCCTCACTGCCCAGCCCAGAGGCACAAAGGACATTTGGAGACTCTTGTAAGCCTCCAGATCACACCTAAATGTAAAAATACTCTCTTTGCACGTCCCTGGCTGCAATGGGGACAGCTGAGGCCAGGCAGGGCCAGGTCCTGCTGCCACCACCCATCCTTAGCACCATCCAGATGGAGCCTTTTAACGATCTTGATCCACGCTTGGTTTTATTTTTATTTTTTCCTCCCTGCAAATGATCACTAGAACTTGATGGCTGCTTGGGAAAACACAGACGACAGCAGAAACCTTTTGGTGCGAGGAGCTGTGCTGGCTCAGCTTCCTCCTCTCCCCCTCCGTGCGGATGCGGGTGCTTTTTCCAAGCAGAAAAATGAAAAATATTAATTTTGCATAGAAATAAAATTAAGCTTTTGGAAACGAGCTTCAAGAAATAAAGCCATCGCTTGAGTTAATTAAGAAGTGATTATACTGAAAGGCTGAGATAAAAGCTTCACACACCGAGCTGCTGCCACAGGCTGGGATGGGGAAAGACCTGGGCATCATCCTGGGGGGGTGAAGGGGAAGAGCAGCACCTGGGCTGGTCCCAGCCCTTGCTCTGCCCTCTTTGCTCTGCTCCAGCTGCTCTCCATCCCTCACCCAGCGCCCTTCCCAGAGCTGGACTCACCGAAGTCATTCCACAAAGCACTGGATGCAAAAAATATGCAAACCCAGGCTTCCCCCAAGGGGTGCAAGTGCCTCTGCCCTCCACGAGATGACAGATAAAATCCCCTGTTACTGGAGGAAGGTAATTTGACATAACAGCTGTTCTGACATTCTCTCCCTATGGATATTGCCTGCAATAAGAATGCAAATCAGCACTCTTTGCACTTCTCCTGGAGAGCAACTTTCACCTGAGAGCACTTCCAAAACGTGAACTCATTACCACGCGCCTCCTCCGGAGCTGCTCTGCCTCTGCCCTGGCCACAGCCTCCCGGGAGCAGAACCTGCACCCTGCTGACCAGAGCAGCAGGAAAAGCAGGAAACTTGTCTTGATCTTGGCAGTAAAACCACTGTTCATCACCTTGCCTCAGTTTCCACATTGTAAAAACCAGGATCAAGATGCCTGTGGTGA
The DNA here is from genome assembly GCF_017590135.1 of Pyrgilauda ruficollis. Lineage (NCBI taxonomy): Eukaryota > Metazoa > Chordata > Aves > Passeriformes > Passeridae > Pyrgilauda > Pyrgilauda ruficollis. The sequence goes on along the minus strand of NW_024526822.1, from coordinate 2,465,961 downwards.
TAAAAGAGCAGGAGATGAAGTAGAGACAAAGGTTGCAGGCAGCAAGAGCATGGGGTGACTTCTCAGAGAGATGCTTTCACTCATCAAGCACCATTTCTCCAAGTAAAAATGAAGCCACCCATCTACAGACCCTTCCCTGAGTGCTCCCATCCCCTGGGATGATGGGCTGGTGTCAGATCTGTTCCAAGGAGGAGTAACCTCCTCACCCTTCCTCCCCATCTCTCCACTGCCTGGGCAGAAGAGGCTCCAAACCTCAAGAGAAAAGTGCCCTGCTGCTCTCTGTATGGCAGCTACTAATTATCCCTGGAATTTATGGGCTCCCGGGATGCAGGAAGATGGATACTTAACAGCAGCTTTGGATCATTTGCCATTCATTCCACAGCCATACCTGGTTGGCAACTGACCTCTGTGGAATTAACCTTGTCCTACACCCACCCCTGTGCAAGCTGGACTCCCCAGATTTGCACCACAGCCTAACAGGAGAAGGGAAAAGATCCCAATATCCCCACTCCAGATGGGAGCCATTCAGCCTTCCCCATCCCCAGGGACCCAAAGCCATGTCCGGCATCCTGCCAGCCACCCCCTCATTGAGCATTCAGGGGGGCTTGCTCCCTCCTGTTGATGATATTTTACTTTGTATAATTAAACCTTAATGAGAATAGGGACCAGAGCTTCCCCAGCGAGTCTCCTAACCTCTGAACGAGGAAGCCACTCGGATTCCTAATTAATAAACACCTATTGGTACACAAGGCAGAGCTCTGAGCAGGGGCCAGCCCAGCACCCCCCATCTGCCAACGTCCTTTGGTGCTTCCTGGTGAGCTGCAGGTTCAAATTCCCCAGGCAAAAAAAAAAAAAAAAAAAGCAGGATTGATTCCCAGGCGACTGCTCTAAGTCCTCAGCTACTGGATTAAAACACAGTTATCACCACTCCATTGCTTCCGTCAATCTAGACCCGATTTTTTTTTTCCCCTCCTGCAGTTGAGCATTTTGATTAATTCAAATCACATCGCTCCCAGACGAGTCACAGGGATTTACTATCCACTGCAAAACAGATGTACGGGTGGACTAAGGCTCCTCCACGTCCAAAGACTCAGGTTTGAGCTGCTCTGGCATATGGAAAACCACCTTAACCTTAAACTCAGCACTGGGGAGCATTGGGGAGCCAGGCTAGGCTGGAGCAGTCCCATCCATCTCTTCAAACAAGCCCTGCAAAACAAATGTCACAACAAAAGGGATGTAGGACTGCGGAGCGTGCAGCCCCCTCCAGCCTGGAGGAGATGCTCCAAGGCATCCTGAAATGCAGAGTTTGATGGATGGAGGAGGGATGCTGGCAGCACAGGGATGGGGTTTAAACTTCATGTTGGAAAAATGTCAATTTTTCCATCCTGCAACACAGAATATGGCTCTGGCTCAGCCTGACCAATTAAAGGAAACCTGTTAGCAACTCCTCTGTTATCATTTTCAGTTGAGTTGGTGGAGCAGCAGCTATTTTTTCCTAGACAGACACCCCCTAAGGTGCTTCTCACCACCAAGGCAACAGTGCTCCTACAAAACAGGAAAAATTTTAAATATCCCATCCCACATAGGAAACCAAGCCCCAGAGAGGAGAATTTGACAAGATCTATGGCATAGCAAGAAAGGTAGAACTGGGGTAGCAGAGTATCACTGCAATGGGCCCCTGCTGGGTAATAATTAACATAGACTCCGTTTATTACAGAAGGCTGAACAATAATCTTCATTAAGAATCCCATACTTTTAGACCTTAGTTCTCTACAGGTGTACTTGATTGGTCCTTTACTTAAACACCATCACCACTGGTTAATTAAGAAACCACCCTTTGGTACACAAATCTCCATAACACATGCCACATGTGCAGAACACCAGGTGCAGCAAGCTAAGTAAGAATTGTTTCTCATTCTTTTCTCTGATTTTCTCACAGCCTTTCCCAGAATGATGACTGGGAAAGTTGTGTTTCTCACAGCAGAGAGCTGCTGTGGCAGGAGAGCTCTACTCTCATCCCTAGTGACCTGGGACCTGGATTCCCCATTGCTATCCCTAGGGAATTGCAGGAACCAGCCTGGCAAAGGTTTCTCCCCCAGCCCACACTGTGCTGGATGACGTGATTCCCTGGAACAGCTCATTCTTCCTGAACTCTGCTAAACTCTCAGCTCTGTCGTGCCTTGGGGCAGGAGGTGTCACAGGGCAATAGCATCCCTACTAAAATTTTATTGTGGCTATAAAATTCCCCTGTATCAGCCTTAATTTTGTCAAATTTCAATTCTGTAGGACATTCCTTGGATGCTGAATTAAGTGGGAGCCAGGAGCAACCGCACCTCAGTTCCCCTCCAGCACCAGCCCTCCTGTGAGAGAAATTGTTCCAGGGAAGCCTCATCCCTGGAAGTGTCCAAGGCCAGGCTGGATGAGGTTTGGAGCACCCTGGGATAGTGGAAGGTGTCCCTGTGCATGGCAGGGGAATGAGATGAGTTTTAAGGTCCCCACCAGTCCAAACCATTCTGAAATTTTATGAGTCTGTTCACACTGAAAAACACTTCAGGGAAGAACTGAGTATTTGGCAAACAAAACCCTGATCCCAGTGTCCTGGTCCTCTAAATCCTTCCACCTCTCCCATCCCCAGGCATTCCAAAAGGAGCTATTTACAAGTCCTATATTTTATGGCTGAGGATGCAGGGAGTGATGTGCAGAGATTGGTTTTTCTTTCCCAGCTCTAAAAGATGGAGAGGAAAAGGATCAGAGGGGAAGGCAGAGGATTTGTGGATTTGGAGGAGGGAGCTGAGGAGAGGACAAGGTTGGAAATTTCCTCCTGGCAGCCCTTTTCAAGAAGAGTATTAGAATTTATTTTCAATTATACACAAGAATAAGCTGTCTGCAGTATAGTTAACTTTCAATTTCAACCAATTTTCGACACATTCAATCACAGATGCCTCAGTGATTAAGAATCTATGTTGCAAAACAATTCCCACTTTGCAACAATGCAATCAAACAGATCTACAACTCATAACCCATTATCCAAGAGTTTTTCAGCTCATTGGGGAAGTGAAATGGGATTCACCAAGCATGCCCTTTTTTTACCCGGTGAGCCCCCAAGCTCATTTGCAAACAGAGCTGCAACTCCAAACAACCCACACAGGGATGGGGCTTTTTGGTGGTTTGTGTTGCTTTTCTGCCCTCTCCGGAGATGCTGAAGTGCAAGGTTGGGATTTGGGATGCTGCTGGAGAGGCTTGGAGCTGTATGGGAAGGCAGTGGGGGGCTGGAGGAAGGGCTCTCCATCACCCATAAGGATGAAAGAATGGGAAAGGCTTTGGAGAAGGTACTTCTTTGCAACTGGCTGCTTTTCCCCCGCCTTTTTTTGTCTTAGAACAGTGCTGCCACCGACAACGACAACATTGGTCACAACGTCAATGGCAACAGGTCGCAGCCAGCAACAGGCTGGACCCCTCCCCACGCTGGGCTTGGAGATGGCCCCTTCCTTCCCCCAACCTGCTGCTGCTCCTGGGAAGGAGAGGAGCTCCCCCAGGATTCACAGGAAATCTCCTGCCCCCACAGCCCCAGGAAGCACCAGATAAACTGAGCCTTTCTGGGCTTACCTAAAAACAGAGGCCAGACAAAATTAAGGGAATAAAAAGCAGTTTTATTTATTGAAGGGCCTTCAGGTACTTCTAGGGCAGACAAAGCACCCAAGGGGCTACACCCAAAATGGACTCAAGGGTTTCACACTTTTATAAGTTTGGTCCATTTGCATTTTGGGGGTTATTCTGCCAATTCCAGCTTCAGCTAATGAAGTCATTGACCCCAAGTTTGCTGCCCCCAACTCCCTTTTGTTTCCATCTCTCTGGCCTGAGGCATTGGGGTGTCCTTGATTGCCAGGCCTGCAGAGGAATTGTTGTGTCTGCCCCAAAATGGGGAAGCAGCAGCTCCCACTGTGTGTGGAGTTTAGAGTTCTGCACTAAACAACTACAGGGTTAAAAATAGATGGAAAATAGAAAAGCCAAAATCCTAAGGCATCAATGCCACAGGGGCCGTGATTTCAAATGCAAAATGTTTCCTCTCCAGAGAATATTTTGAGTAGATAAATATGATTTGGAGCCGCACAGACCCCCCTCCAAGTATTCCTGCTCCTAGAGGTGCCAGTGTGCCCATCTGCTATTCCACACACGCAGCACCACTGTCCAGCCCCGCTCACAGGGACCTCTCCAAAGGCCATCAGATCCCTCTGGGAAGGGACACAGCACAGCTGAAGATTTGGGAATAGAAGGGCTCAGGCTGATGGGAGAGGAGGAGGAGGATTTTAAAGCTCACTGAGCCTGGAGGAGAAGCAATAAAGCAGCTGAAGGAAATTACTTTCCTGGGTAAAGTGTCATTTTGTCAAGACCAAAGTTCTCCCTGGGAACGAGTTGATTTTGAGTAAAAACCATCAGGAACAAAAAAAAAAAGAACTGTGAGGGCCCAGGTGTTTGAATGACACGCTTTGGAAAGGCAAAGTGGAAGTGCCACAAAACAGCTGCACAGACCTCAGATTGCCTCCCGGTGCTCTTACACTCTGTGGAAAGTGCCCTGAAGATGCCTCAAATTCCCCGTTTTGCCCTGATTTGGGATTTGGGATCCCTGGAAGCAGACAGATGTACCCACTAAGGGATACACCTGGCAGAAGTTGGGCTCCCCATCCCAAGGGACCCCACGTGCACCCCCTGCACCAGCTCCTCTCTCCCTTTGATGCTGACAAATAACAATTTCAAACTGGGGAAGACACCTGGGAGAGCCGAGGCACTTGTGCTACAAGATAATTAGAGATTATTATAATCGAAATTTCATTGCCACATCAAACTGTGTCTTTTAGCATTAATTAATCTCCTCTCCCAGCCTCTGAGCACTCCCAGCTCCCGCGCTGTAGGACAGCAGCTTGTCAAACACACCAAAGACTTGCATCTCATTACCTTATCAGAGGGGTGAGTGGGGAGCTGGGGAGCAGCACTGACACATTCCCCAGCACAGCCAGCGACGTGAGGACGCCTGCAAAGCCGCTCCTTGGATTGCAAACTTGTCAAACAAGGCACGTGAGGGATCTTCATCCCCTCACTGCACCCTCCTTCCTCTACCTCTAGCCCCTCCTCGATGAAAGCAGGCCTGGCAAAGCTGCTGCTTTGTCCCACGGCACTGTGTGACCTTGAATAATCCATAAATGAGAACAGAGACATCCTTGCACATGGAGTGCTCATTCCTTGCTCTCCTTAGGCTCCATGCTGCTATCCCAATTATGGTGTAAAAATTCCTGTTTAATATCCCATTCCCAGCCTGGTGCATGAGACTTCCCTCCTTCAGAAGGTTTGGGGAAGGTGTGAGGCTCAATCCGTTTTTCTACATGAGGTTCACAGCAGCTGCTGGATGAGACCAGGCCAGACTGACCTTGAAGAATCGAAGAAGCAGAGAGAAGCTGGACCCAGCTAAGGGCAAATTCAGACACTTTCCAAAAGCTCTCAGCACCTCTGAAAAAGCCCAAACCAAATAAAAATCCACCTTCAAGGGAAGAAACCTCAGCACAGGAACACACTGCATCCCTTTTAGCAATAGCTGACGGAATTGGACACCCCCAGCCCCCCCAAAATCTGGCCAGGGTTGTGTATATATTGGTGCTATGCATGAGGTGCTGTATGTTCTAGTCATTGATTCTCCACTCCTTCCATAGCTCAGCTGAAAATAAATATCCTCTCCCTTGTTTCCACCTCTCCACTCCCCCTTTCCCCATTATTGGCTTTCTGACGGAAGGCTTTAATTTATTCCCCCTGCCATATCTTTGTGCTGCTGTTTTCCAGCGCTTTACACCATATATTACCCACCGTCCTGTGTCATTTAACTCCACAAAGCACTCTGAGATACAGTTTGCTTGAAGGATGCTGGAGTCATTAATCCTGATTCCACAGCCCTGCGGAATGCCCGTGGCATTGCCACTGTGCACACACACAGCCCTTCTTCCTGGCTGCTTTTACAGCCAGATCTCCATTGAAACCCACCCCCAGCCCTAATTTAACACCAAGGCAGTCAAATCCAACCCCTCCTGAGCACTCATGGCTTCTCCCCATTCCTATTGCCCAGGCAGAACCTCGTGGGTGCAAATGGTCCCAGCTCCAGGAGAGCGTGCTGAGCAGCTGGATCATGGCAAGCAGAAACCAGTATGGGGAGGGGAATACCAGTCTCCTTCATCCCAGAAAATGGGACAATGAGATGATGAAAAACACATCAACCACAGCAGATCCTCTCCTCGGAGTCGCTCCGCTCCACGCTGCCTGCAAATTGCTCACCAGAGGGAGAGCTTTGATGAAAAATAGAAAGGGGGAAAAAAATTTAACGGAACGAGGAAATGTCACTTATTTTATTTATTTATCGGAATATTTCCACGTGGGGAGAGGAGGACGGGCATGATTATTCATCGGATTCCACACGGCAGGCTCCGCAGGGAAACGCCGCCGTCGCGCTCGCGTCCCTGCGCCGCCTGACAAGTCGTTAGGGTGTATTAATTGTGCCAGAGTGAGAGATGAGAGAGAGCCCCTGCCTCAAGGAGCTGCCAGTCCAACACAGCACCCTCCCACCTCTGCAAAGCCAGGAATGAGCAACTCCAGCTGCAGGAAGCAGGCACTGGACTCCACAGCTATCCCAGCTGGAAAAGGCAAACAAACCCCAACCCAAACCCTCGTGCTCCTGCTCAGCACAGATGAGGACTAACTTGATTTAAAATCATGTCTTGATTTAAAATCATGTCTGTCTTCAGCATCACTGACACAGCAGCAATCTGTGCCTTCCATGGCATTTTCCATATACCTCCAGAATCCCAGAATCATGGAATGGCTTGGGTTGGAAGGGACCTTAAAACCCATCTCATTCCCCCCCTTCCAGAGGCAGGACAATTTCCACTGAACCAGGGGGGATTGATCTCACCAGAAAGGATATTTTCCTGTGGTTATTTTGCTGATGGGGAAACTGAGGCACTCGGGCAGCAGATTGGTTTTCCCCAGGCCATGCGATGCTGGAGCAGCAGTGCTGTGGCTCCTGTCTGCTCCTCCTCTCCCAGGCTGCTCTGGAGATGCTGCATTTCAGTAACTCCTGGTTTTTCTGCTGCAATTTTAACAGCCTTCCACCTGGCACGGTGATGAAGCTGCAAGGTTTGTGGGGAGAGCTGATATCTTTCATTGGAGCAGCTGAGGCAGATGGGAAAAGCCATTTTTATGCTGAAAACCCAGACCTGATTGAGCTCTGATGAAGGGATGCTGCATTTGTCCATCTCCTCTGGCAGCCTTATAAAACCTCACTCCCACCAACTTTTTAAAACAAGGAAGCAGCAAACAGCTGCCAGTCCCCACCTCCTCCATTCAAACATCCACAAAACCCTTTGGGATATGCAAATACCTCCATGATTTCCCAGAAACCTCACAAGCAAGAAACTATTGCAAGGCCCTGAACAACAGCATGACCTGAAATTCCTACTCGGATTCAAGCATAACACTCACAACTCGCTTTCTTTGGAGCTAGTGGGGATCAGTTTTTTTAAATTCATGGGAGGAAAGGAGTTGTTTTGGAAGCCACAAGCACTTTGTTGCCATTACTGAAGCCAATATAATGGCCCACCTGGAGACACACTCCCCTGCACACAGTTCAGCATTCCTGGGAAGAGGAAGGGAAGAAGTCTGAAGAGAGCTGGTTTTGCGGTTTAGTTGTTTGGGTTTTTTAAAAAAAAAATCACTATAATTTAAAGGCCAAAGCTCTAACGAGTGCACAAGGGCAAGAGGCGACAAATGCCTCAGTGAAAAATACAAAATTACCATTTTAATGGATGAGTGTTGACTCCCTGGGTCTCCCCGGGGACGCCTGTTTGATTTCCTCAGCTTGTTAGCACAAGGATTTGACACAAGCGATTAATGCTGAGTTCATTAAGGGGGGGTGAGTGCTTTTTTGCTTTTCCACTGGATTCAGCATGGGGGAAAAGGCTGGGGGGAAAAGAGAATCAGTGGTAGGGAGCTCCTGCCCTTGAGGATGCAGAGACTGGAAGTAGCTCATCACACCAGTGCCCAACAGCATCAGCCCCAGAAACGCTGCTCATTTCAGGGCTCAAGCTTCAAATCTCTGCCCTCAGCATCCTCACATCCCAGGCATGGGAGGAATTGCCCTCCTTTGTATCCTTCATTATCACAACAGAGACCACCTTTGATCCCAAAGCCTGAAAATAACCAACCTCCATTTTTCCTGGCAAGATCCCAGCTCTGCAGAGGGGACAAACTGAGATAGAGTGCTGGGGAGGGCTGACCTTGCCCACGGGCACCTGGAGCAGAAGCCGCTGTTGGAGCAGAGTCACCAGCCACAGGGACACTCATCTGGCCCTTGTCAGAAGGGCAGGGCAGGCACCGTGCCCACAACTCTGCCATCCCAAACTGCCCCTGCAGAGGGATGGATGTGGATGGATGGATGGATGGATGGATGGATGGATGGATGGATGGATGCAGAGGGATGGATGGGCTGCATCCAGCCCTGCTCTTCCCTCAGGCACTCACAGCACAGCTGCTGTCCCCAGCAATGAGCGTCTGTCCAAAGGGGAAAATCATCATCCTTTAGAAGGATGGCACAGCAGTGCCAGCCAGAGCCAGAGCCCATGCCAGGCCTGTGCCACTGCCCCGTCTGACTCTGCAAGCTCAGCTGCTGTCCCCTTCCCACCAGCCATGGCACCTCAGCTCCCAGGGGAAGCTCCCTCTGACACAGCTGGGAGATTTCAGAGCCTTTGGAGAGAAAGAGCAAGCAGGCATGAATCCCCCTTTCCCAGGGGACACTTGGAGAGCCAGGGCTGCCTGCCCTGAGCCAGCAACTCTCAGCAGTCCAGCTGCCTGCTTCCCCCTTCATTCTGATAAAGTCCCTGCTCAGCAAGAGCAGTTTGTTTGGGTTTTTTGTTGAGGAAGCACAAGCAGAGGTGGAAGGTTAAGTCCACTCCGGTGCTCTTTGCTAGCTCTCTGGCCGATTTGGCAGATGAATTCCTGCACAACAGGCAGCTTTGAGGAACGAATGCAGCTGGTGCTGGCTGGCTGTGCCCTGTCCTCTCCCCCTGTGCTGAACACAAGGCTGGTGATCTGCAGAACCATGAGCTCCCCTTTCCTGCACGCCCAGGAGCCCCCCCACCCATCACTGATGTTCCCACAATTTAAGCAAGGAATGTAGGTCCACTGTTTTCCAGCTCTGCACCAGAGAGGAGCAGCAAGGCAGTCATGGGGAAGAAGGGCTGCAACTAAAAAGGACTTATTGTCCATTTTTATTTTAAAAATAAAGCCCTTCCTCCCTTTCTCTGGCTCCTTCCCTTAATCCTCTCTCCTCAGGGTTTTTGGCTAAGTGCCGCTCCCCAGGCATGGAGCTGTGATTTTATATCCCATCACATGGGGCAGGGAGCTGGGAAGATGCTTCTCAGTCACAGCTGTGCCCTGCCACATCAGCTCATGTCATCGGGCCATTGCTAAACCATCACCAGCTTCCTGCAGAATTTCCTCCCCCTGTATTCCCCAGATGCCCACAGATTTCTCCAGGTCCTTGAGGGGGCATGAAGATGTCACTGGCTGCAGTGATTCCTGGTATCTGTCCCAGCTGGAGAGGCTTTTATTTCAGACAGGCAATGACTTTGTGCTGCACTCTGTATTTTGCAGCACTCGGCTGGATGGGCTGGGCTGGAGTTTCTGGCTGGAGTTAAACCATGGCATGGAGGGGATGGACACACTCCCAGAGCTGGGATGTTCCAGGAACACCACTGGCCTGCTCACTCCCAGGCAGCCCTGCTCTGCCAGTTCACAATCCACTCCCACTGGGAAAACTCCCCTCTGCAAGGCTCTGTGTCCTCGTACCTCTGCTGCAAGGATGGCACAAGAGGTGGTGCTGGGATGGGCTGGCTTAAGGAGGGAGGCAGCCCTCACCTTGCATCCCTGGACATCCCTCTGCATCCCTGGACATCCCTCTGCATCCCTGGACATCCCTCTGCATCCCTGGACATCCCTCTGCATCCCTGGACATTCCTCTGAATCCCTGGACATCCCTCTGAATCCCTGGACGTCTCTCTGCATCCCTGGACACAACACAGATCCCCAGGGAAAGCAGAGGAGGGAGGGTATGACAGAACTTCCATGATCCCATGCCTAATGAGGATAGCCAGAATAGAGAGGGACAAGGGGCCCCGCACCCTGGGGATGCAACCCAGCCCCAGCACAAAGATTGGCTCTACTGGGAGAACACCAGGATGTGAACCTGTGAATTTCAGGGTAGAGATGCACAAACCAGCTTGGAGCAACCTGGTGTAGTGGGAGGTGTCCCTGCTCATGGCAGGGGGTGGGACTGAGACAAGCTTTAAGGTCCCTTCCAACCCAAACCATTCTGGGCTTCTATGAAACACCCATTTCGCTCTCAGCTCTGCCCAAAACCCACAAACAAAGGCCATGCCCAAGCTCTCCACAACCCACAGCTCCCCAGGAGCTCAGTTTGGGGCAAACTGATATCCACAGCCAAGCCCAGAGGGGCAGATGCAGGCTGGCACAGCGGGCTGGATGCAGGAAAGCCCTGATGACAAGTGGCATCAGCACCATGACACCAATTAGCTGCTCTGCGAGGTTAAGACAATGCGAGTCCCGTCCCTGCCAGACAGAAGATGCCAAGGGAATGTGTTCTGAAAGGTTTGGCCTCCTTAGCATCTCTCCAAAGTAATTCCACTTGTAACTCATAAAGCTTCCCCAGCCGACTGCACGGGGCTTGCCAGCTCCTGGATGAGACAGACATTTGTATGAGATATACAAAGCCATTTAGCTGTTCAAAAGCTATCAGCACTTACATGCAAGGTTGAAGCAGGACAGATTCTGCTGTATTCAGGGCATCAAAGGGGATTATCCAGGAAATGATAACAGATTTTAATTTAGATCCTCCAAGATGGGTATTGGGGCTGGGCAGGGAGAGGTAGAGAATGAGAAGGGGGGAGGTTGTAAGGAAAAGAGGGGGAGAAAAGAAAAATAAATAAGCAAGGAGAAATAGCTGATCACAAAAGTTGTGTCCACATGTTTACCATGCTGACCACGGAGCTGTCACTGCCACGTCGTCATCCCTGCACCCACCCATGCTCCTTTTCCCTAATCCTTCCCAAATCCAGGGGGAGCACTGAGCTGCAGCCCCTCCACACCAAATATTGCCATTTTCCTAGGCACAGCATCTATTCCTGCTCAGAGCTATTTTTTTTTCTAGGCAGGAGAGGAGGAGGCTGCCCATCGGGCTGTGACTCCGGCTATCAGACAGTCTATCAGCGGCTTCTGGGTACATTAAGTTCTCCTTTGCAGTGAGATCTCGATATTCCTGTCCTCCCAGCCTGATTTTCCATGCAGATTTAAAGAGCTTTACACAATGAACAGCTCTGCGTCTCAGACACGCTTGTATTTATGTATTTTATCTAATTTGAGGGGCAGGGTCTGAGGCTTTCCATACAAGGGATGGATGGATGGATGGATGGATGGATGGATGGATGGATGGATGGATGGATGGAGGTACCTCCAGAGATGCTCAACATCAGTGCTCTGTGAGTTGCTTTTTGGAGATGCTGGAGGCCCAGCTCAAATTTGAACACTCCCTCAAAATCAAAACATTTCATTAAAACCCTAAAAGCAGCAGCTTTGTCTTTTAAAGTGCTTTAATTGAGGATACATGGCAAATCCTTCCAGATTGAGGAATAGTTTAAGTCAATCCCAAACCTTGTTTTCTTTTTAGAAGCAGCTCCTTCCCTCATGTCCTCTCCTGCCACACGGCTTCTTTGCAGGTTTTGCCTTTCTATTTCCGACAGTCCCAGATGGGATCTATGAATAAAACTGAAGAGGAGCTGGAGATTGGCTCCGAGTCATTAACGCAGCAAATATAGACTCAGCTCAAGATCTAAGGCATGAGGGGGGAGGGGGAAGAAAAGCTCCCACCTCTCGAGAACGGATCCAGGCTAATGTGGAATGACGTAGCCCTGCCGACATTAACGGAGCAGAGGGAACAGTTCTTGCCTTTTAATCCCCAGATCAATTCAGTGTACACAGTGGATATACAAAATGCCTCTGGCTATGCATGACACAACTTTTCTGTCCAAAATGCTCATCTCCTGAGGCTGCTCCTGGAGAAAAAGCCCAAATATCCCAAAACAAACTGTTCAGTGACCCATATCTTTTGCCCTGTGGAAAGATGTTTTATACATGGAGTCCAGTAGGAACTAGATCCCACTGGTGCAGCACAAATTCACCCTCTGGTTTGACCTGGTCTGCCCAGAGACCTTGCATCACATCCATCCCCAAAATAATTACAGGAATGTGGCTGGCTTGGAGAGGAGATATTTATCCAAGAGAACAAGAGGATAACTCAGAGTTATTTTTAGTCACATTGATCAAAATCCTGGTATTTGGTCAAGAATATTTCTTGGGACAATCTCTCCCCCTTCATTATACAATTCAGCTGGATGGATCAGGGGAGGGATCAAGCCCAATAAACACACCCAACATCCCCTCAAAAAAACCCAAATCCTCCCCTTTCCTAGGCCAACACTCAGGACAGGTCTGTGAGCATGGCCTGTGCATGCACTCAGGTTAATAAAATGACCCCAGCCCAAAACGGATTGGTGACAACCTGGGTGTCACCAACCCCACCAGCACAGCCTGGAGGGAGAACAGTCCTTCTGCTTCCAGTCATCCAGGCTGACCTGATCAGGTCAATATCACAAGATCATCAATGATGAAAACCTCTGAAAACCATGGCAGAAACCCACCCACCCTTCAGCCGTGTCATCCAGGGACGAATGACACGGCTGAAATCCCTCATCCCTGCACCCCCACAGTCCGTCCTCATTTCCCCTTCTTGGCAATTAAAGCAATAAATAAAGGTGAAGGAATCTCATTCCATTTTTAAGGCAAAAAGCAATGAAAACACAGAGTGAAGGGCACCACTGGGAAGGAAGGGGCTGTAATTAAACCTTCCCCCTCTTTATGTTTTTGCTGTTTTTCTGAAGGCCTGACTAAAACGCCCTTAAAACCTTCCTCCACAAAAGCGGGAAAAAGAACCCCCTTCCCCTCCCACCACCCGCCACTAAATGGAATGAAATGGATTTTTCAAATGTCATGCTAGTATCCACTTAATAATACATTTTCCTATAGACAGGACAATAATATATATTTTAATCACTTTTCTACAGGCAAATAAACGGCATGGAAGCCTGGCCTTCACTGGCGCTTGGAAATTATGAATTTTTCAATAACCTTTTCTATTATTCATCCCGTGTTATTCCGTAACATTTCTATGTGAGGAATGTGCTTGCCAGACACTTTATGAATCTCTTCTTTTATTTATTAAACAGCAAGGTATCTCCCTGAAACCCCTCCTCCCTCCTCTGGAAAGATGTCAGCAGAGCCTGAGCAAGACTTAAGACATAGATAATTACACCTTGGGTCATTAATAATTTCCCCTCTAAGAGTGGCCACGTGAGCAGCTCCTGGGATGCAGCTGGCTCAGCCTCAGGTGGGTTTGGGGGCAGATGCCAGGAAGAAAATGCAAAGTTTAGGGAAGAGGACAATGGGGTGGGCTTCAGGGGAATGCCCTATAAAAGCATCTTTATTTAGGGAGGGATTCACCAGCTGCACAGCACAATTCCCTTGGCTCTGGTAGGGATGAGCCAAATTAGAAATCAAGGCTGTGTCCATGGATTTTGGGCTTGGGAGAAGCCAGCTCTGCATCCCTGGCTCCTATGGGCACCCTCCATGAGGGTCTGGCACTGTGTTCTGCTGGATTGGATGGCCAGAGGCCAAAAAAATGCCTTTTTTACACCAAAACACCAGTGTCCCACTGTCCCTCATAGTGACCTGCTGCAGGAACGACCCCGTAAACAAAACCAAAGTCCTTTTTTTATGTATGTGTCCACCTCCCCCAAGCAGAGGGACCAGCGCGTGCTCCAGCTTTGCCGGGACGTTGGATGCCGTGTATGGCACAGGAAGGGATCAAACAAGGAAGCACCACTTCCAACACCTAATATCAGCTTAATTACAGGATGATATCTGTGACTTACACCCCTGCACAATGCAGAGAGCTCAGCAGCTGACGGCAAAGATCCTCTGATGCGACCCAATTAGGAATCCAGATCCGATGCTCGACAGCCAAACTCACGGCAAAAAGAAAAAGCAAAGGAGACGACAAGGAGGCAGACCTGGGATTAATCTGAGTGCTCTGCTTGTGGATACCCATGAGGTAACGGTTAAAAAGATTTATAATTTGAAGGCAATGACCTCGTGGGGGAAGAGTGGGGGTGCGCTTCTTGCAGCAAGTGGGACCTTATTATTTTGCAAATGACATCTCCATCACGAGGCAGAGCCTCTCATGCTGAAATACAGATGAATAAATGATACATAGTGGAGCTTTATGCAGATTCTTGGTGGAGATATGAAGAAAAGGGAAAATTAAAAAGGAAAGACAGAAAATTAAGGCATAGATTTCCCACAGTGTTTCCGTTCCTATCCCCAAGGTTCAGATAGCAGCATCACTTGGGAATTTAAAAATTTTTAAAAAGAAGTAAAATAAAATGATTGAAAATACTGCCTGGAGCTCTGCACTTAAGAAAGAAGGAGAAGGAGTTTTAAAACGGGATGCTGGATCTAAAAGCAGCTTTGCCAGCACAGCTCCAAAAAGCAGCCAGAGCATCACTAGGCACGGTCCTGGTTCTGCATCTGAGCACCTTATCCCACACACAGTGAGCTGGAGTTCATGGGACCAGCCAGACTCCAATCCAAGCCATTTCTTCCTCAGTATCTTTCATTAAGCGATCCCTCCTGCCTGCCACAAGGACGAGAGGAAGGACATCGCCCCAGTCTGTGGCCAGGAGCCTGTTCCATACCTGTTCAAATACTGATAACTCCTACTCCAGCTGCCTCAGGTGGCTCTGGGCTGACACTTGGCAAAGGATTTCTCTGATATCTCCTTGTAATCAGGATGGGAAAACAGCCCCACTGAACCCAACAAAAAATAGATTAAAATTAGAAAAAAAAAAGCCACTGTGAGAAAAGGCCAGTGACAGGGACTGTAATGGATTTTCAGGGGCGGGAAATGCTTTTGGTTCAACTTTTTGTTGTTGCAGCAGGGGGCTGGAATTGGAGGAATTGATTGCAGGGCAGGGATGCAGCTCAACATGCTGAGGCCAGTGTCCCTACTCCAGGGGCCTTGCTAGACAGCCTCCAAGGAAAAAAATCATTCCACTATTGTTACTGATACTGTGATAACACAGGGAACCCATGAGGCAGAGGCAGCATCCTACTGCAGGAAAGAAGCTCAAATAAATAAGGAAAATCTCTAGGAATTTTTTTTTTCTATACCCTGAGGATGAGGAGGAGAAGCACAGAGAAACACCAGCTAGGTGCCGTGCCCAGGATGGCAAAGGTCATGTCTGAAGCACAAACCCTGCAGGTTTTATGCCAGGTGTGATCATGAACAGTGAATCCCAGTGCCCTCATTAGCCAGAATTCCTATTTCATGCCCAGTGCTGGTTATTTTTAAACCTGCACATCTCACATAAGCAGAAAGCCCAGAAGACAGGCAACTCCAGCCAGAGAAGCAGATCCATGGACAGTGGCAGCATGGAAGGGGTGAAGGAACAGGAGACCAGGTCTGGGACAGGGTACTGTGAAAAAGGAGAAGAGCAACAATCTTGGGGTTCAGTGTGGATGGTGAGAACCAGAACTGTTCCAAGACAGACAGGAATCTTGGAGATTCCCAGCTCCTCTGAGGGCACTGAGGAGTTGGCACAGGCTGCCCAGAGAAGCTATGGTTGCCCCATCTCTGGAAACATTCAAGGCTACATTGGGTTAGATCAGGGTTAGGAGATGGATGGGATTGGAGCAACCTGGTCTAGTGGAAGGTGTCCCTGTCCAAGGCAGGGGGGTAGGAATGAGATGAGGTTTAAGATCCATTCCAATCCAAACAATTCTGGGATTCCGTGATTGTATGATCCATGACCAGCAAGGCTGGGAGGAGGGAACAATTGCTTAGGGTGGAAAGAAGGGGTGGCTCAGAGAGAGGAGAAGGGATCACCATCCTCATGCACTCCTTTGCAGCACCATCAGCTGACCTGACTTTCCCAACCCCACAGGAATTTCTGCACTTAAAGGCAGAGGCTCCCAACTGCACCCACCTCTGCAGCTCTGCGAAAAGCACCAAAATTGAGGTCACCCAGATCCCAGCCCATCACCTTGGCTCCCTGTCTTTGTCCTTGGCATAAGCCAAGGCAAGGTCCAACCCCAGCTGGTGGGAGGCAAGGGCTTTTTAGACCTTATGAACCTCATGAGAAATGGAATCTCCAGTAAAATGGAACAAAGGTATCAACATATTGTGCTGGCCAACTTCTCCAGAAGGATACAGTGGGTTTGGCTCGGTGTAGGTACCAAAAGGAGCAGCCACATTTTCCAGTGTCCTCAACAAGTTGGCTGTTGAGCCTCTGAAATTCAGGAATTTGTCCAGCAATCCAAGTGGAGCACTTTGGGAAACACAGACTGAACTAACCACTTGGAAAACAGTTTCCAAGTCTCTCTGAAGCTTTCCCCTGAAATGACAGCTCCAACTTTTTAATGGCACCCAAAGCATTTTCAGCCTGGTTTCCTGAGGAAATGAGCCTTACACACCGGCAATGCCTGCCCAGCTGTTTCCTTTCCCCATCTCCAGTGATTTCTAAACCTTATAACCCATTTCAATAAAATCTCATGGAGGGACACATTTATCTCCAAGATACAAGTTTGGGGAAAATAGGGAACTAGTAAGATGAAAGATACTATTAAAGCTTTTACCCAGAGAAAGGCAGCACTGTGAATTCAACTTTTTTTTAAGCATCAGAAAATCTAGCACGAGTTTGCTCTCGAGACACAGGAACAGGGATCCAGGAATAATTATTTCTGCTGCTCATGGAAGTAGCTGTGTGTGTTTTTTATATGTATGAAATCAACACTAGAATATTTGCCTGGATAAACTAATCGAAATTGCTTGTTGGATGAGTTCACCGGCTATAAAACCCTGCAGTTACAAGGTATAATTACAGCAGCTTTTATTTTCCTCAACAAAAAAAGTCTTCATTAAAACAGAGTTAAGGTTGTAAACAGATCATTAATTTACAACAACATTATCAGATGGGTTACAGTTATTAAAAGAGCACACACTGAAGAGCCAGGAAACCGAGGAGTGAAGGTTAAAACCAGCTGAAATTTGGAAAGCTGAGTTTCATAAATATCCCAGCCCCAGCCTGATCAGTTGCAGGGATATTGCAGCAAGGACACCTGGAGAGATCTGCATTATGGATGGGCTGGTGGGAGGCCCAGCAATGCCGGAGATGCTCCCGGAGCAGGCATGGACACAGAGCTTCCCGGGAGACCTGTGGGGATCCGGAGCTGCCAAGACCTGGACTTGGGGAAGGTGCCCCTGCTCGTGGCAGGGGGCTGGAACAAGATGGGCTTTAAGGTCCCTTCCAACCCAAACCAGTCTGGGATTCTGTGATTTGTCCCACTGAACACCACAGGGACCCCAGGAGGCTGAGCTCCACCCTGGATGACACCTCCTGAGACCTTTTTGGGCTGCAGCTCATCTCACATGGATCATACCCAAGGCATTGAACCCAGAGGGGTCTGCCCAGCTACCCCAGCCCCACCTGGAACCCTCGGGGTGCCCAGGTGTGCCCCAGGGCAGTGACAGCCTCAGGGATCACACCAGGGGATGCCCAGCAAAGCCACCCTTCTCTTCTGAAGGAAAAGCTCATTTAAACTCTGCTCTTGGAGAGCAAAGACCAACAGCACCATGGAAACATGGTGAGAAGGACCAGGATGGGACCTGGCACCTCCCTGTGCTGGTCCACTCTGGCAAAGGTCTCCTCTGGGCAGCAGAGCAGAGCTAACAGCAAATGAGGGCAAGCACACACGGTGGGGAGAGGTCACAGAAATTCAGAGAAAATTGGGGTTTTCAGCTGTTTGCTTTCCCTCTCAGTCTTGGGTTTGCATTCCTTTTATCCCTTACTTTTATTGTAAGTACAGAGTATTAGCTGTCTCTCAGTGGCTCCTGAAAGAGCCAAGAGCTGAAGTGATGGAACCTGCAGGGAAGGGGCAAGCATCCCATGTGTCTCGAGCTCCAAGAAAATCTGTGATTTGGTGTCTTGCCATAAAGCAGGACACAGGCACAACCAATTCCCTCACAGCCATGACTTGAGGCCCCCTTCTTCCCTTGAAACCTGCTCCAGGTTTGCTTTCAGCACATCGAGTGGAGAGAGAGAGAGAGAGAAATACAATCGTGGAAAACCTTTTAAAGCCTGCACAGCTTTCCCTTGATAGCACATTGTTAAAAGGGATGTTATTGCGAGGGGACACTGTGAATCCATACAGTCAATGCTCCAGAACTTTAGTGGCAAAACAACTCAATAGCCTCAATTGACTGCATGAAATTCTATCATTTTACCACTAGAAAGAAAAGAAGGCAGGAAGAAAAAAAAAATAAATAAGAGACTACATTGCATTTGTCTTTCGTTAACTCCCTGGGCAAGAGCATCTCAATCCCTGTCCTTAGCACAATGTGAGCCAACTCCTAAGTGGTTCCAATAAAAAAATAAAAAGCCAAATACACCCCAAATGCACTCCCACACTCCAGAGCAGCTCTCCTGACTACCCCAAAAAGAACAGCCTCAGCAGCATAAAGACACAACATCAGCCTCAGGCAGCTGCCTTGATTACCACCTTCCCTCTGATGAAGATGACGTGGGATATGATTAAAGATGCTCTGAAAAGACACACAAGTAATAGAGGAGAACTTTTTGCCTCCTTTCCCCAGCTAGGTCACTAGGTGTTCCTCCTCAGCAGCTGATTTCTTATTCCAAATTTGTCCAGACCCTGCTCTTCCTCATCAGCTGAAGAGCTCCAAGACCGCTGGTGTCTCAACTGCTCCTCTCCTGCTGACTGGGCTTTGTGGCTCTTGGGAAGCTCTGCCTGATGGCAGGAGTCTGCCTGCACCCTCCACCAACCGGTGCTTAAAGGGGCTCCAAGGCATTATGGAGGGTTCAGAGCATCACAAAGAACCAGCAAGTATTACTTTTGTAAAGCAAAACCCCTGCTTAGCTTCTTTTCCCCCGTTTTTCTCATGCTGTACACTCAGGAATTCAGCTGCTTTCGCCACAGCCGCTTGGAAAGACGCCAATCACCCCCAGCTGCCCTCAGTCCATCCCCACGAGGGAGAGAAAAGAGGTTTTTATTTCGGGTACTGCAATCCAGCAGGCAGGTCAGGGGGCTGAGAGAGCAGGCAGGCGCCTGGCTGCCTCCCCACACTGCAGTGTGACTTTGGGAAGTCATCGCACTCCGCCGGGTCCCCTCCCATTTTCCTTCTCTCTGCCCTTCTCTGCCATCTGACACACGGGCTGTTTCCTTGTCCCCCGTCCAAGCCCCAGCCGCCGCAGCGCTCCCTGCAAATGCTAATGAGCAGTGCCATTGCAGCCTGGACGTGCGGGGCTGAACATCTGTGCTTCCACAGAAACCTCTGGATTAGGGCTGCAGGGATGGAACAGCACAGCCAGCAGGGCTTTGTCTCAGTCCCAAACCCTCCTCTGCACTTAGAGGTGCCCACCCCAAAATTCTCTCTCTTTCCCACCCGTGTCAGGCCATATTCCACAGAGGCAGAGCACGGGATGAGCACACGGATGCCAGGAGGGACTGTGCCGACTTGTGCAGCCTCCTCTGTGCAAGGCAGCACCTGCCGGGATGTCTCATCACAGCCAATTGATATTCTACTGAGCATCTTTGGAAAAATAATCTGCAAACAAGACGCTGCAGGCTATAAAATCACTCCCTCTCCTTCGCTTTAGTTCGCAGCTTAATAAAAGCATAACACAAGGTAGCCGAGGAAACCGCCGCACTTTGCCCAACCACATCATCCCTTTGTGTATTATTAATCGGTTTCAAGTTGTACCACGGTTTCCTGGGGTGGGAAGGAGAAGGGGGCTCCGGTTGTGGAGGAGACTTGTCTTTCCCTTTCAAGATTCGCTGCTAAAAGTCTCACTTAACAGAGCAGTGGAGAAAGAGAGTGGCACTTACACCTCTGGCTCCCCATGATGCTCACAGTGAGGATCGATAGGAGAAATCATTTGGGGTTTATCTCTGCTGAAGGACGCAGGCACAGCACTGAAATGGAGAAGTTTCAGACAAATCGGGTGAAAAAAGCATTGTTGGGAAAATGGGGAAAACACAGCAATTTTTGAGAGTGGAATGGGGCCCTAAGTGGCACCCTGGTATTTTATAGCAGATATCTCTCACTCAAAGCTTTCCAACTCTCCCTTACTTCACAAAATCATGGAATTCAGTTTGGAAAAGACCTCTAAGATCTTTCTGGGTCCCTGATGGGTTTGCAACAGCTCAGTGCAGGTGTCTCCTCCCCGATCACAATGCATCACACAGGAACATTAATTCTGAGGTCTGCAACCTGTTCCCAGACCTCCACATGGGTTTGGTTTCAGGCACAGGCAGAACCCTCTCCAAATGCTCCCAGGATGGAATCAGCAGCTCCCTGGATGCTGCAGAGTGTATTGGAGAGCAGCTCTGAGATGCTGAGTGCTCCCATCTGTGGATTTCTCTATCACCTGGATGAAGAAGGGTTTTATAGTGGGGAAGAAAGGCACGGAGCATCCATCAGAGCCCCAGGAGCAGCACGAGCAGGAGACCAACAGGCTCCTGCAGAGGCTTCTGATAATTTTTCCCACTAAAAAAGTACAATATATTGTCTATTCAGGAGCAGTTTAAGTTGGTTCATTTCACACAGTAAATTAACCTGATTTCTTTAATAGGGGATTTTTATTTGGTGTCAAGCCCCAACTGTTATCCCAAACCCTGCACCATGGGACTCCAGCTATTAAACCTTCTCCCTGGACACGGAGCTGGAAGCGCTGCTGGGGCAGCAGGTTTGGTGCCACTCAGAAATAAATGGCTCAATCATTTCTAAACATCCTGGCCATTTACTGCTGCCACCTGACCCAAGAGATTTCTTGAAGCAAAGCTTCTTTTTAGATTTACCAAATGAAAAACAAGGTATTGGAAACCCTCCTGGAGTGCAGACCCTTCCCAAGCTCGTGTGGGGATGCTGAGGGCAGCTCCATGCATGGAAATTCACTGTAGGATGGGATAAAACAGTAAAACTCCTTGAATACCCTGGCCAGGGAGAAAATCAAGGTTTTCTTTTCTGGATGGGCTCAGTCCTGACTTCCTTTCACACAGCTGCTGCAATGCAGATGGGAGCTCAGCTCCTGTGCTGGAAATTGGTTCTTTCTGCAGCAGGGAGGAACCACAGGATGTGGCCAGGCTGCTCCAGGTTGGGCAAATAACAGCACGGACCCAGCAGCCCAACTGCTCCCCCACTTCCCTTCGGTGGCTGCTGGGGCTCCACAGTCTTTAATGGGGCCAGAACCAGTGGCCAGGTTGGGAGTTACCAGCCTTCGCTCTGCCAGCAGAGAGGCACCATCATTTGGGATTAAAAAATATCCTGAGATTTTTAATTCCTGAGAGGTGAAGAGCAGCCCTTTGGCACTAAGATGTAGTAATTTTTTAAACTTCCATGGAAAACACCAGCTCAACATGGCACCCCCAGCACCGAGCAGAAACTTCCTGCAAGGCAGAACAAAGCCCCAAAGGCAAAATTCCCCCTCTCCAGCGAACCCAGAGCCCCTTCTGCCCTTCTCCCTCCTCCTCAAAGCCTCCCATCCCATCCTGGCAGCCGTCACCTCGGCATCCAACCGCTCTGCTCCAATCCACGCCTGGTTAACCAGGTGACAAATGCCCCCAGTTAATTTTTCTCCTCTCCCCTATCTGGGGTGCCGCTGACATTTTGATATTTCCCGCTGAGATTATCCTTCACATAATGAATTTTCTCCCCAGCCCCTCCTTCCCTCGCGCCTTTTGGCTTTGCCGGCGCACGCTCTCTCTCAACTCTGCCTGCTCCAGGAGCATGCCCGACACAAGATGAATCGCCCGGAGACTCCTGGTGCATCCTTCTTTACACTTCACATCTTCCCAGCGCCGATGAGAAATAGGTTTTTTCCTCATCCATCATAAGTCAGCGTGACAAGGCTGTCGTTCTCCGGCACCGCTTCACTGTATCACGCGCCTCTCCGTCCCGCTTGGCTGAGCAACCCGCTTCCCTGAGAGCATCTGGGACCTTTCCGAAGTGCTGTCGGTTGGATCGGGAATTTGGGCACTGACAAAAAGTTATTTCTGAACGTTTCCAGCCTCCAAATTGCTCCCTGCCTCTTGGGCTGTGCCCCAGTAAGATCCTGCATGGCTTAGGCTGCGTTAATCCTAAAGAGGACTCATGTGGAAGGGGAAACTGAGGCACAGAGCAGCTTTGTGGCTCCCATGAGGTCTGACTGTGAGCCAGGAAGAGCTATCCACAAATTCTGCTTTTTATCCCAGCACTGCTTCAATAACCAAATTCCAAACCTGAGCAATGGCATCAAAACCAAAGGAATAAAAAAGGTCAAATTGTCAATTCTCATCTCTTCAATAAACTCTAAGTGTTTCACTTCAATTTTCCTCCTGTAGCATCAGTCAAAGAAAACAGAGAATTCTGCCTCAGGTACAATTTGATATGGACACTTCCCTCTTTTTGATATGGGATGTTTTTCCCCACAACTTCCACTTACTCAGAAATTCCTCTCAGGCCTGGGGTAGAGGGAATTTGGAGTGGGGGAATCACTCTGCCATGAATTCAGCCAACAGAAAGTTGGAATCTCTTGCCAAGGTTAGGAACAACCCTCTGTTTTCACTTCCTGCTGAGCATCCATCCTTGGGAGCCAGTCTGTGAATCTGGCAGCAGTACCACGTGGGAGCTGGAGTGAGGATGTCAGGGGAAGCAGGGGGAATCAGAGGCAGGCAAGGGTCAGATGGCTCTGTGCTGCCTGCTGCCACCTGACCCTGCATCCAGCTTGTTTCCATGACAATAGCAGGTAGCTTCACTCCAAGCCATCAAAAAAGAAATGGCATGGAAAGCTGTCCAACAGAGACAGAGAAGTGACAGCTCAGCCATTGGGATCAGACCCCCACAAGCAGCTTCCCTCTCAGCTCTACTGTCCATGCCCAGATAAATCCTTGCATTTTGGGGTTTTCCCTAAAAACAGCAGCAATGCCTTGGTGGTGATGAGCCCGCAGCCCTTCCCATGCCAGATCCCTACAACACCTGCTCCCCCCAGGAGACCCAGGTGCAGTTTGGGGAGCCAGGAGCAGAGGAGCAGCATCCCCGAGTTTCCTGGCAAAAGCAGGGAAGGGCTCCCAGCCGTCCGCCCTCCTGTCATTCCAAGACAAGCAGCTCAGCCGGGAAAAGAAGATTTAACTGTGTTTGCTTCCAAACCCCAAAATGAGTTCCCTCCCATCTGCTGGGAGAGATTGATCTCCTAAGTCAGCCGTAAATCGCCCGAAAACTCCCTTGGAGCATTTAGGTGGAGAGGGATGAGGCAGGGAATCGTGCGCTCTCTCAGGTTCACATCCTGCAAGGACACTGCCTGGAAGCAGGTAAATTATCCAGCTTGGATATAACTATTTCAGCTAGTTAATTAATTTTCTAATTTCTTTTATCTGCAGGCGAAGATCTTTCCGCCCCAAAATGAGAATCCCAGATCCCCAATTCGTTATTCAGCTTCCTAAATAATGCTGACTCGGCATTACGACAAGGCGGAGAGCCCTCTGCCATCACTGAGCTCATGGACACTCCCAGAACAAACTTTGCACCTACTTAATGTCACTTTGGGGCACTGGAGAGTGTCATAGGGGAAGAGGAGCCTCTTGCAACAATGTCGGAAGTAGTAAAATGCAGAAAATTCGGAATAAATAGTGGACATCCAATATCATGTGTGTTTGCAGCCCAGCCAAACCCAAGATATCCAACTGCCAGTACTTCAAAGGTACAAATGTGAGATTTAGAGATACAGAGATGTAGAGATACAGAGATACAGAGCTATAGAGACATATATAATCTTTTTTTTAAACTCTCAGGCTCATTAGTCCAGTTCAAGCTGTGTTGCTCCACTAGAAAGGCTCTGATGATGCCAGTTTTATTCCCTACTGGTACCTTAGTTTTTCCTTTAATTTTTGCAAGTTGAAGTTTTCAAAGAGAACTGCTTAAAAGTCCCTTTCTATAAATCCATTTTAACTAATTCCATGCAAACCCATGGAAGGTGCTCTCAGTATTGTTGATCCCAAACCTTCAGCAGGAGTTTAGTCCTCAAAAATATGATTGGAAAATATTGGGGTTGCTTTTTCAGCCTTTTAACCTAAAACCTGCTTTTGGTCCTTATTTCTGAGTTGCTTCTTTCCTCAGTGGAACAGGAGATTTCTCCACTGCATTTCAAAATCCTACAGGTGTTTGCAAAGGCTGGGCACTCAGAGACTGAGGGAGAGGAATCCAAGTTGTCTGAATTTTGCTGTGGCATTTCCTGCTGAATGCAAACTGCAAAATAATTGGGGACTCGAGATGCTCGTGGCTATTCAGAATGGCAGGATAAAAGAATAATTCTTTTCCGTGAACAATCACCAAACAAATCACTCCTGAGCATATGCTCAGACAAATTAGAAAGAAAACCAGAGAGGCCCAAATGGGCCAGCCATGGTAAACAAAATGCAGGAGGCAGGAATTCCCAAATGAATGGAATGATGCTGCTCAGCACTGCCAAGCCCAGGAAAGGGCAGAGGGTAACTGGGAAAGGTGGGAGTCAGAGGGGAGCAGTCGTGGGTGAGTCCTAAACATAAGAAGGACCTGGAGCTGCTGGACAGATTCCAAAGGAGACGACAAAGAAGCTCCAAGGGCTGGAGCCCCTCTGCTCTGGAGCCAGGCTGGCAGAGCTGGGGGTGCTCACCTGGAGAGGAGAAGGCTCCAGGGAGAGCTCAGAGCCCCTGCCAGGGCCTGAAGGGGCTCCAGGAGAGCTGGAGAGGGACTGGGGACAAGGGATGGAGGGACAGGACACAGGGAATGGCTTCCACTGCCAGAGGACAGGGATGGATGGGATATTGGGCAGGAATTGTTCCCTGTGAGGGTGGGCAGGCCCTGGCACAGGGTGCCCAGAGCAGCTGTGGCTGCCCCTGGATCCCTGGAAATGTCCAAGGTGAGGTTGCTGGGGCTTGGAGCAGCCTGGGATAGTGAAAGGTGTCCCTGCCCATAGCAGAGGGTGGAATGGGAGAAGCTTTAAGGTCCCTCCCAACCCAAGCCATGCCATGACTCTGATGATTCTCTGGCTCTGATTCTGGTATTCACATCCTGCAAACACTCCTGGGATATTCCTAAACCAGAGCCTGCTCTGCCTCTGCCCCAGCAGGAGATGTTATAGAGCTGCATCACACCACAATCTGAATTTCATCTCCCTCAGGACAAATGCAATTGCTGGCGCTGCAGGAGGTCCAGATGAGCCAGATTTACATGTGGGACATTCAGAGTGAGGTGAGATGTCCCTGTAATCCATGCAATTCCCTCCCTGTCCTGGCAGGTGACACACACCTGAGATGGTGACAGCACTGGCACTGCAAGGGTAGGATGGAGGTTTAGGAACCCAAATCCTTTCACTTTCAGATAAAAAATCACAGTTCTTGAAAAGAAGCATCCCTATGGATCTCACAGCAGCTCCAAATCTGGCACAAGAAGACAGACACCAGTGACCACGTCTGTCTCAGCTGAATCAGCTCCTGCCCACCACATTCCCATCCTCACCTCGGTGCAGGCTGCAATTCCCAGGGCTTCCCAGTGCTCCCCACCTTGTCTCCCACCACCGAGGCCTCTCAGGGCCAGCTGTGAGGGATAAACAGCTGGAGACAGACATGGGGAGGGAAAGTATCCATGAGGAAAGTGATGGAAGCTGCCATGTGTCACCGAGCTGCAGCCACTAAGGCTAATTGAGCCTTCAGGCCCTGTTCCTCTCGATGATGGGAGCGGGTGAGATTAATGAACAGAACCAACCTTTCCCTTTTTTTTATGGTTCTTTTTTCCTAGCAGTGTCTGAGCACGGCAGCAGAACCAGGATCAATAGGTGGGAAATGTAGGTAATAAGTGGCCTTTAAGAAGACAGCTGGGACCTGTGTGTCCTGCTCAGCTACAAATCCCAATCCTGCCTGACAGGCATAACTCTGGCACTCAGGTCCCTGGGCTAATGTAAATCACGGGACAGAGGCCAACAGCTGGAGCTGCTCTAAGGATTGAGTTCATCCCTCAGTCCCCACATAAGGAAGGAATCCAGGGTCTGTCTCATTGTGGGGGGCAGCAGGAGGGATGGCTGGAATGAGATCCCCAGAACATGGCAGGCTGCTTACATGTCCGCCACTATTGGGAACATGTTCAAGCTCTGCCAAACCACATCCACCCACCAGTCAGTTTAAGATAAATATGATTAATGTTTGCAAAGGAGCCCCTGGGACAGCTTGGGATCCTGAAGCACCCTTCATCCCACACTGGGAATGGTTGGAGAGGAGCTTTGGAAAAGGCCAGGAACAGGTCAAAGGACAAGAAACTGCCAGAGGGCAGGTGGGAAGAAGTTGCTCCCTGAGAGGGTGCTGAGCCCTGGCACAGGGTGCCCAGAGCAGCTGTGGCTGCCCCTGGATCCCTGGCAGTGCCCAAGGCCAGGTTGGACAGGGCTTGGAGCAACCTGGGATGGTGGAAGGTGTCCCTGCCATGGCAGGGGGTGGGATTGGATGAGCTTTTAGGTCCTTTCCAACCCAAACCATTCTGTGATGATTCAATGATGATGGGAGGGAAGAAGAACACGTTCTGATGGGTCAGACCTGTGAGCAGCATCACATCCAGCCAGAACCAGCACCACCGATGCCACACAACATAACCACATGAGCTCCTCAGCCTCATCCCAGGTGCACCCAGCTGCTCAGAGCCATGGCTGTCTATTGTATTTGCAGAGACTCCTGCAGCAGGCAGGAATGATGAATCTGACTCCATGTTCTCAGAAGGCTAATTTATTACTTTATAATACTATATTATATTAAAGAATGCTAAACTAAACTATACTAAAGAATACAGCAAGGACACTTACAGAAGGCTAAAAAGAGAATAATGAAAACTCGTTACTCTTTCCAGAGTCTTGATACAGCTTGACCCTGATTGGCCAATGAGTCAAAATAATTCACACCAGAATCCAATCAAACAATCACACCTGTGGGTGAACAATCTCCAAACACATTCCACACATGAGCACAACACAGGAGAAGCAAATGAAATAATATTGTTTTCCTTTTCTCTGAGACTTTTCAGCTTCCCAGGAGAAAATCCTGGGTGAAGGGATTTTTTCAGAGAAAGTGAATGCCACAGCTGTCCAGGTGGGAGGGCAGGGCAGCCCCCAGGAAGAGCACCCACTCTGGCTGCAGCTCGGGCCCCCGTGGGAGGGCAGAGGGTCGGGGCAGCACGGCTGGGATGGCAAACCCAATCCCTGCATCGCACAGCTCTCCAGCTGGGAACGCAGGCAGCCTGGGAGCTGTGTTGGCCTGGAGTGCTGGTTATTATGCGAGTCAGGCAGTGCTGTGACAATTAGGCATGGCTGGGAGGCGGCGCAGGTGGCTCCTGCACCTGGGGCTGCGCTGCAGGGATCCAGGGCTGCTGTGGGAGAGCTGCTCCCTTTGCTGCTCTCTGTCCCATTGCTCTCCTCACTCAGGGTCACAAATCACGCCAGGAGCACATCAGGTGTGGTTTATTGAGCCTCCTCTCCACAAAGCTCAGGCACGTTTCACCAGAGAGCAGCCCCTCTGAGGAAGCCACCTGAGACAGAAGTGCTGCCCGTGCAGAGGGGATGGATTAATTCACCTCCTGGCCACCAAAAGCATCCCAAGTCCTGGCTAACGACCTTTCCCATCCCGTCGAGGCATTAATCAGCTTGGAGTGCTGAATTCACATGGCTTCTGGAGGCTGGCAGGCTCCCTGGCAGGAGCATGGCCGTGGACTCCTCCAGACCTCTTTCTCTCCTCATCAGAGTTACTGTTTTGGGTAATGATGAAGCAGGGGAATTGATTTGAAGCCTAATGAATAATCAGCCACCATCAATAATTGTAATCACTAATCTGGTGCAATTAGAGGCAATTATAGTAAATGCAATTTCCTCCCGAGCTGCTAACGAACTGCAAAAATATGAATTGACTTGAACTGGCTGCCTGTGATTTATGCAGCCACAAGATCAAGGATCCCATTACACCAACAAAGGCTCTTAAAGCGACATGGAGGTTGCTTTGTCCCCCTTTTCCACCCCACCCTCCCAGCAAAACCACCAAACTTTGGAGGGAATCCCAAGGTAGCACCATAAAAGAGATCAATCCCCTTTTTCTCTCTTCTTTCCCTTCAGTGCCACATCCAGCTCCCACATCAGCTCCTGCAAAGCGAGGATAACACGTGCGAGGAGAGGTGCCACACGCCAGGTCTGTGTGCGTGGAGAGATTGCCACCTATTGGCACATCCACGGGGACGATGGAGGAGGCAGCAGCACCTCCAGCTCCACCAGGAGCACCAGGTTCCTGTCGGTTTGGAGATGAAGCAGCGATTTCCAGCTGCTTGTTATCCTCCCGAAGCCTTAAAAGCGCTGTTTCAAAGCACCCTTTAATTTCAAGTGCCCGGTAGGACACGCACCAGCCTCAATTGGAAAAGGTGATAAGCACAAGAGTGGGATCTTAGGAGAGTTTTTGAGATGAAAAGAGAGCTCGCAAGCACTTTTTTCCTCCCAAATTGCAACAGAAACGGAAAGATCTCTAAGAAAAGCACAAACCACTTCCCAAAACAGAAGAGCTGAATTCAGTGTCACAATCAGATTGAAAAGCACCAAAAGGAGCAATTTCAGGGATTTGGGGCAGGTCCCAACTTTTCTGTAAGTTTGGGGACTCTACAAAACTGGATTTTACATGGAAAATACTCGATCTTGACAAAGGTGGCTCTGAAGAAACCTGGTCTAGTGTAAGCTGTCCCTCCCTGTGGCAGGGAGCTGGAATGGGATGATCCTTGAGGTCTCTCCCAACCCAAACCAGTCTGGAATTCCATGATAATGTGGAGATTCATTAGATTTCCATTCTCAAAGCCCATCTGATGACAAGCCATGGGAGAACATCTCTCACCAGGCAGGTACACACGGGGCACTGCATTTCCATAGTCTGTCCTTTCCGAGGCTGGAGAGACAGAAACCACTGGATCAGACATGGAAATGAACCTGCCTCCATGAGCAACCCCCCACTTCATTCCAGTTATTATTCTTCTCAGAGTCAATAGCTTCCACTCTCCTGTCCATAAATCTTGATATTCACCTCCCCAGAAATCAATAGCTGCCTATTATTGGTCTGTAATTGTTACAAAAATTTAATCAAGGGTCAATAAAAGAAAGGAACAAGTCTATTGCAGCAGCAGAACTTCCAACACAAAGTACTTCACTGCCCAATTATCCTCCGCTCCTGACTTTTGCTAATATTATTTATTATTCAGGCAACTACAACACCCAGAAGACTCAATCTGAGCCGTGAACGATGTTCCTGCACAAGGAACAAAACTCCCACTGTTGCCCAAACCACTTGCAAGGCAAAGCACCAACTATATTGAACAGAAAAAGGTACAAACTGCTGGAGAAATGATCACTGCAATAAATCTGTGCCCAAAACTAAGCACCAAGTGAGCGTTGAGAAATTAAAAGACAAATGAGAGACTTGTTCCCAGAGGAAACACAAGTCGACAGTAGCTGGTGGAAGCTGGGGATGTTTTTTCTAGGTGTATTTTGGAAATGCAAATTGGGTTTCTGCGCAAAATTGCTACTTCTGTGTAGATTATTGGATCAAATTCACCTTAAAGTAAAAAAAAAACCAAAAAAACCCCCGCAAAACAAAACAAAACAAAACAAATAAACCCCAAAGGCTATTAGGAGAGAAAGGGATTAAAAATCCTTTGTAATTTCCACCCAAATCAGTTCCAGGGGGTTGTTAGCTCTCCAGGCTTCATTTGTCTACATCTTGCAGTCAAAAAAAAGGTGAGGAATATAGCAGGGACATTAAAACAAGTCCAAATGTCTTTCAAAATAAGAATGATTGTCATTTTTGACCTGTGCCAGCCCTGCTGACAATTTCTGAGATGTTTGAAGGGGTGAGAAACTTCCTTATAGCTGCCACGTCCCACATTGCCACTTGGGAAAAAAATTACATTTCCAGGTTTCCAATAGGTTTGGAGAGCTCTAACCTGGAGATCTCTCCCGCCTCATTCTCCACTTGCCTTTTGTGCTTTAAAAATCACATTTTAAAGCTTCCCATGTATTCAGCATGTTTAGTCCATGCAAAACACAAGTGTGCCACAAACCTGCTCATAGGCTGAAAAGCATTTGATTGCATTTATGAGGAACTTTGGAGATTTTCCTAAGCAGTCAAGGGTCACTTTTACTTCTCAAACTCCCCTTCCATTGACGTCTGCTCACTTTCCACCCTTCAAAATGCATGGAACCTAAACAATTCCAAAACACAAATTCCCATAGACATTTTCCTTCAAAACAAAGCAGAGGCTGCATTTGTGCTCTAAGGTTTTATGCCCAAGAAAGGATCTAAATAAAGCCATCACATGAAACCCCCTGAGAAAACATAACAATAAAAAAAACCCACCAAAACACCATCTTAAACAGATAAAATATAATTATCCAGCAACAAATGGTGCCAACACTCCAAAGAAGCAGGAGGAGTACAGGCATCTCCAAACCCACTGAAATTTCCAATTGCAAAACATTTTTCCCCCCCGTGGCGCAACACAAGTAATAAATATGGAAATCTGTAAAGAAAGGAAAACCAGGGACTCTGCTGTGTCTCACCAACAAAGTACAACACAGGTTTGTAAGGAAATGAGGAGCTTTATTCCTTCGCTGGGCTTTGATGGGCTCATGGTTTTGGGATATTGCTGGTCCATCACTGGCCTGATGGACACAGCAGGTGTAGGGATATATGGAAAGCATCCTCACCTCCACAAACCCACCCCATCCCAAATCTATAGGTTTGGAGCTTCGTTGCACTCTCCCAGCCATATTTTCAAACAGTGACTTCCACAACCCAACTAAACCCTGATTAAAATGATATTTCCTTGGATTGTGTATTTCTCACTTTGCCATTTCCCCAAGAACTCTGTCATATCATCCTGCCAGGCTGCAGATGGCCAAACCCCCCTTAAAAAGCTTTTTTAGAGCTGCTCCTCACTGCACATATCCAATCACAAAGCCTCCCAAACCAGGATTAAACCCATAATTTGCTGCAAGTTGGTAAAAATTTGGCTTTATTTCAAATCAGACCCGAAGATGAAGTTTTCTCCAAATGTTTTGCTGCTGGGCAAGTGGAGCATTTCATTTGCACACAACAATTTCTGTTTGCTTCAGTTTTCCCTGTTTCCCAATTCTACATTGTGAGATGCAATCAGAGGAGGGAAAATAAAGCAATTAAAGGCATCGCATGAGATTCCCAGACGGCCACTGATACCAATCAGCTTCAAGAGGGTCTTGGCACCCAACCTGCAAAATATTTGATTTTCTGGAGTGGATTTGGGTTTTTTTTTTCCTTTGGTGAGTGGAGCTGGAGCTCGGATCCACTTTTGCATATAAAGAATGACAAGGAGGCTCTAGAGAAGACCACAAGTGGCAACTGAGCTCCAGCTTTTTCTGACGTTTTTCCTATTGGTGCAACCTGGATTTATTCCCCAGAGCCTGAGGATCAGGTTTAGTCCTTCCTCAGCCTCTTGCTCTTTCCATGTTCATCCCTACCTTTATCTTCTCCTCCCAGAGCTCCCGTTTACATCTCCGTGTAAGCAGTCACACCGGTAATCACAAAGCAGCTTATTATTAATTGTGCTGAAACCAAATTGTTATTTAAACTTCAGATCTTGCTTTTCTCCCCCAAGACCCCTTTAATTCCTCCCAGATGTTAATTATACTGAATCACAAAGCTGCAAAAGTCTCAGGCTGGTTGAAGAAAGAGCCCCTCCAGCTTGATCCTGATGGGAAATCAATGCCACCACCGGAGCTGTATCATCTACATCCATGCTTAAGCTTTGGGAATGGGAACCATGAGGACAACACTTCCCAAAGGACCGAGGTGATTTTAGAGGTCCAATTCCCATTTTCCATGCAATTTCCAGCCTAAGCTCCATTAATTTTTAATGAAACCTTGTGGTTTGGAAAATTTCCTCAGGAATTTGGAGCAAAGCCTCCAACCCATCAAGGCTGTTGTATCCTGGGTGTCCACACCTTTGCCCTAATGCTTGATCCCCAATTTCTTTTTCCTTGGAGATGATGAGGAGGCAAGAGATGATCTGGAGGCAGCAGGGATTTTATCTGGGTGGATTTGGAATAATTTTCATATTTGGAATATACAATTTCATATTTGGAACCAAACAATTTAAATGGAATTTCACTGGCTCCTTCCACCAGGACATATTGGTCTAGTGGAAAGTGTCCTTGCCCAAGGGAAGGGGTTGGAGCAAGACAATTTTTAATGTTCCTTCCAACCCACACCATTCTAGGACTCCATAATTCCATGAGATTAGTGGTTCACACAGGATAACACTTTTTTTTTATCACAGCTGGACATGGGGAGCAGGACTTGAACACAGCTTCATCACTTCAGATGTGGTTTAGTGCTTCTGCTGCTGTATTACTTAGCTGTTTGGATTGTTTTTTACTTTAAATACCCATCACGTTAAGTCATGGCATTTTGGTGGCTGACTTGATGACCCTTAGGATATGAAAGGGAATGTGAAAAGTGCAGAGAGAAAACTGTTCTTCCTTCTCCTCCCCACCACGGTTCAGCAGCAGATATAACCCATAACAAATTGATTTGTTAGAACGAGAGAGACAGCACATGGTATTAAGAAATTATGAGTCATTAGGGAGCTCTAAAAGCCAAAAATTTGATACCTATAAACCACTGCTCTGAGCAGACGCCAAACCCTTTGGAGCTCACAATGCACATGGCTACAACGCAGGACCTGCAATCCTGCATCCGGGCTAAAAATACCAGAGAACAGGGCCAAGCTCCATTTTTAAGCCCTATTCCATGCCAAACCCTCAATAGGGATGCTCCAGCTCTGATTTCCCTCCTGCTCATCACAGCTCTTCACAAATCAAAAGCATTCCCAATTTATTCCTCTCCTTTCCAAGCTCCGCGCTCCTCTCATCTGCTCATCCTCGCAGAAAGCTCGTTAAACAATTCATTGCAAGCGCCTGGAATATAATGAGCAGTAGGAGGGCTGGGAAGGCTGGTGCCAGCAGGCACACAGGGCTCTGCATTCCCAGGGCTCTGCACCCCAGGATGCTTGGGATGGCCCCAAACCCCACATCTGGAAGTAGCCATCCACTGCTCCAGGTGCTATGGAGAGGCTCGTGTCCCTGGGCAGGTGAGTTTAGTGGTTCCTCTCCCTCCTACTAGTAGGAGAGGAGATGCTTGGAGAAAATAAGAATAAAAAGAAGGCTGAGGAATGCACAAGAGCAGGATGAAGCCCAGGGGAGCTGGGGCACGGCTGAGAGAGAACAGCCTGACCTCCACGAAGAGTCTGAGCAAAGTGCAAATAAACCATTGGCACAGAGCTGGTGTTCCCAGGATGCTCCTGCATCCCTCTGCTCTCCTCCAGCCACAATCCCAAATCTGCTTATTCCTGGGGGAATCACCACCCCTGGAGGTGTCCAAGGAGCTACTGGACATGGCACTCAGTGCTCTGGTGTAGTTGACAAGGTAGGGATCAGTCACAGTTTGCACTTGATCTGGGAGGTCTTTTCCAACTTAAAAATTCTGGGATTCAGCAGCTCTTTAGCATGGGGGGGTTCTCCTGGGGAAGGTTGTTCCTCTCCTGCCCCACCAAGGACACACAGCCCCTTCACAGTGATGAAGCTGGGTGCAAGTCCTGCTTCCCATATCCAGCTGTAATAAAAAAGTGTTACCCTGCACGAACCACTAATGTCATGGAATCATGGAGTCCTAGAATGGTGTGGGTTGGAAGGAACATTCAAAATTGTCTTGTCCCAACCCTTTCCCATGGGCAGGGACACGTTCCACTAGACACAGCCCCTCCTGGTATCCAGCCAGGCATCCAGCATTGCCTCTCCCAGCCTTCCTGGGAGATCTGAACCCACTCCATTCACACAACATTAACCCCAGTGCAGCAATCCCCGGGGCGAAGCAGGACTTTAGCTTAATATGTATTTAAAAATTGAACGTATGTATCTATTTCCAAACATCCGCCGTGCAGACACACGGCTAATCCACTTCCAGACATTTTACCAATTATGCCAGGGTCTTCTGCACAGCCCATTACCCCGTCGATGTTACTAAGTGCTGCATAAACAATCCTCTGCTGCGTGGCTGACACTTAAGCGGACAAGTGAAAGCCAATTGCAGCAGGACAGCAAATGGAGCCGGAACAGCGGCAGCAGCAGCTCCCCCGCTGTGAAACCATAATCATCAGCACATCTGGGCTGCCTTCCCACACGGGAATCGGCTGCAAGAGCCACCTCTGCAGAAAACTCGCCTCCTCCCCACTGGTGATGGGTCTGGGGTCACGATGCCTGGTGGGGTCACGAGAAATTTGGAGTTTGCAGGAGGCTGGGGACTCTGTGGAGCTCGTCCATGTGATGCTACAGATCCCGCGTGAGAGAGGACTCCAAGCAAACCTCTCCTTCCTGGGCTGTCCATGTGGGAAGCACTTTCCAAACATCCCTGCACACATGTGTGTGTGGGCTGGAGGGGAGCAGAGCTACAGCAAGGTCAGGAGGCAAGAGGAAAGCCTGGCAAAGGAATGGCACCCACTTTGCCCCTTCCCTACCAAACCCATAGTCCTGCTCCTCACAGCAGCTCCAGGACACTGGAGGGGCCAGAGGGTGGTGGGACCATGTCCCCCTCTCCATCCACCTGTGGGTTTGCCCTGGCGGGGTGGCTGAGGGACGTGTCCCAGGTCAGCCTGTCACCCTCCATCGCTCCCACAGCCCGAGCAGAGCCAGCTCTGGGACCCAGTACAGGATACCCCAAATCCTCACAGGCTGCTAAATGCAGGGAATCCCCCAGCCCCACTCTCTGCGCCCTCTCCAGGAAGCAATTCCCTCTTTAAACTGGAGCCAGTCCATCCTAACTCTCTGGAAGCTGGGCAGCACCTTGATCTTCTGGAGAGCCCAGAAAGCACCTGTCCATCCCCATGCCACCAGCTCCAAATGTCACCATGTGCTTTTCCCCTTCCTTTCCCTCCTCCCTATTGTTTTTAAAAGCAGTCAGACTGTTAATTAAAAAGGCAGAAATCAATTGCCCTCATCTCCCCATCAGAAGCTCCTCTGCATGCCGGGATTAAAGCTGGCTTCTACTTTAAGTCAATTAGAGATAAGGGGAAGCTGACATTTCTACAACCCGCCTTATCAAACTGCTTGAAAACTGCTCAGATTAAAATGTAAAAAGATTATTTCCTCAGCTCTCTCTGCCTCTCTTGCCTTTCTTTTTTAATAATTATTCATAAGAAACCAGACAAACGGGTGCTGATAGTCTGAGATAGCACTGCTCCTGCATAGGGCTATTCTCAGGATCATCCAGAGGCATCCTGTGGGATACTGAGATCCCCCAGCACCCCCAAAACAGGGGGAAGGAGGCAGAGAGTCCTCAGGACTGCAAAACTCAATCCCCGTGAGCCACATCCTGACTTCCCATCCAAGAGCTGCAGAGAAAGGGTCAAAACCCTGGTCTGGATGCCATCCTAATGAGGCTCTGCTGTTCCTAATTAGCCAGAGGCAGGAGGAGGCTGGGATGAGAGGTGGGATGCAGGCCAGGGACCCAGGACAGGGTTGGAATGATAAATACAGCTGGGGACAGGGGCAGGGACACTGCTGGCATGGCCCAGGTTGGTCAGCAGTGCCCAGGAGCTGCATCCACACGGTGAGAATGCAATTCCTGCACCAGGATCTGCTGCCTTGCATCGTTCAGCTCCCCCCACCAAGGCTTTCCTGGGACTGGGAGAAAATGGGGCTGGAGATGGAAAACAGCTCAGCACCAAGTCAGGTCTGCTGATGGGGAGTGACCTGGTGAGCTGAAACTGGCATCATCTCCCCTGTCCGTCCATCCATCTTCTCCTCCGAGGAGAACACAGCAATTGGATCCTCCTCA
>NW_024526822.1:2349781-2427281 GCF_017590135.1 Pyrgilauda ruficollis | reverse complement strand
CACAAAGGCTGGATTTGCTGAGAAAATCAAGGGTTTAAAGCTCAGTAAATAGCAGAGAAGGACACTGTGACCCAGGAAAAAGAGCCAGGAGGTCTCCCCAGTGGGCGACGAGTAAAGTCAGAGCAGAGAGAACAACCTCAGATCTTCCCATCTCACCCACGACCTGCCCAAACCAGCTCCCAAGCAGAACCCCTGAGCATGGACAGCAGGAAGATTTCCTACGGCACAGGTCTGCTGGGGAGCAATTAGAGAGTAAGGACATGGAGGAGAAATGAAATCAATTCCGTGGGCATCTTCCCCACAGCAGGCACGGGGGAGGCGGCTGTCCCTCAACCCTTCCTGCTGCACATTGAAGGGGGATTAGGGCAGGAAGCAAAGAATTAAATGACAAGCCTTGGGACAGGCGGTGACATTGAGAGGGCAAACTCCTGCCGCAGGGTGTGGTAGAGTCTCAGATCCCGTATTCCAAGAAAATTTTATTATCTCTTCCTTGAAACCAAAGGAAGTGTTTGTATCCATTCTGTACCCATTAAAAAAAAGGCAAGAACAGACCAAGAAGGCATCCTTACAAAACCCAGCGATTTGGCTGAGGCGTGATGAGCAAACCTCCAGCCAGTTTTCCATCCCTAATCCTCTTGTTGCTTCCAAGACACCCACAAAAGGCACTTTAAAAAAGCAAACATAACTCCATTATTATCGTATAAAGCGATCTATGAACATAGTATTCCTGAAATGCTCTGTGCCTTCAGTTGGAAATGCCAAGGTGTGACAAAAATTGAGTGTTCCTGTCTTCATGAGTGGGATACAACAGCAGACAGCTTTATTTCCTGGGGGTGAGGGGTGGGTAAAAAACCCAGAAATATGTAAATTCTCTTTTACATATGGAAGACTTTGAAATCTGGTGCAAAACCTGGGGCAAAAATCTGAAACTGTGAATTTCCTTCACATCACAGAATATTCCAGGAACAGAATATTCCCAGTGATCAGTGAGATCACTGAATGCTTTCATTTTGATTCCATTGGTTTTTATTATATAAAATAAGACAAAAAAGAGAACACTGAAGAGTCTTCCAGTGCCTAAAGGGGCTCCAAGAGAGCTGGAGAGGAACTTTAGACAAGGACCTGGAGGGACATGACACAGGGAATGGCTTCCCACTGCCAGAGGGCAGGGATGGATGCGATATTGGGAAGAAATTCTTGGCTGTGATGGTGGGGAGGCCCTGGCACAGGCTGTCCAGAGAAGCTGTGGCTGGCCCTGGATCCCTGGTAGTGTCCAAGGCCAGGTTGGACAGGGCTTGGAGCCACCTGAGATAGTGGAAGGTGTCCCTGCCATGGCCGGGGATGGAATGAGATGGCCTTTAATCTCCCTTTGAATACAAACCATTCCATAATTCTCTGATACTCCAGCCTATGGAAATGATATTCACTGGTGACACTGTGCAAAACTCCAGCAGAAAAGATCTTACCAAATATTCTGATTTCACGGTAACTGGTGGTGGAAAAGCCTTTCACCACAAACCCAAAGCCTGGTGCTTCCCAGCCCTCAAAGAGGAGAAACAGAGGAGCCTCTCGGTGAAATTCAACAGGCAGCTCCATGCAGAGGTAGGAGATGAGTGCACAAGGCATGATTAACCTCTGACACCAGGTATCATTAAACAGAAGAGCTTAAAAGGGAACCATCAGGCTGAAGGACTTACATGAGCAATGAGAACCTGCACAGCTCCACGGCAGAATAGAACAAGCCCTTGAGCTTTCAGAGAAAGAAACTTCTCCAAGTGGGATGTGTTAGCAGTGCTGGGCTAATGGCTGGACTCAGTGATCTTAGAGGTCTTTTCCAACCTCAGAGATTCTGTGATTGTAACTCTGCAGCCACATTCTGAGAAGCTTCTTGGACCTTCCCCAGACTCCCATTTTTCAGAAAAGAGGGCAGAGGATGAGCTGGCCCACTGATCTTGCAAGTCCCACGCTAGTCCAAAAACTGGGAGTACTGAAAAATAAATGACAAAACCCTTGTGTTCTCATGACAGGGTCGCTGGAAGCGTGGCACTGACTTGTCCCTTTTAATGAGTGTTAATGCTCCCCTTTCATTTCTGCGGCCATGGGATGCCAACACATTTATCTGCTTTATGTGTCTCCGTTCAATTTCAAGAGACATTTCTTTGGACATCGAACATTGTAATTTGCACTGGCTCCCCATTGCGAACGGCTGAAGTTGGAAAAATCACCGAGTGAGTGATCAAACACATTATAAAAATAGTCAGGCAAATGCACCACTATCTTCTTCTCAAGAGCCATTTATAGGGGCCAATCCTAAAGCCATTGAAGTCAATGGAAAGACTCCTGCAGAATTCAATGGGGTTTTGATCGAGTCCTTATTGTGCTATCCATAAGAAATAGGTCAGATATTTATATATAGTCTTGAAATGTTGTGTGCCACCACGCTGGCAGCTTGCCTTTTGAGGCACAGCCTCACTTCTTGCCGTAGCTGCTGTAAAGCTGAGGACTTTGCAAGTCCAGCTTCCAAACCTTTCCCCTTTTGGCACCACGTTGGCTTGCACTCTCAGCTCTCCCTTCCCCTGCATGAAACCCACACCAGCACCTTCCTCCTCTGCCCTGGGAACGGTTTCATGCCCAGCCTGTGCTCCCTTTGCACATGGATAATGCAAACCTGAGCTGGAAAATTGTTCCTGGCATCCACATGTAGGGAATAACAGAGGGTGTGGAGCTGAGCAAGAGCCAGCACCATTTAACAAGACCCTGTTATCAAACCAACCCACCTAAACGGGAGCAAAGACTTGTGAGCACAAACTATTTCAGCTTGAAAAGGGCTTGTTCCAGCCTAGCCTTAAATAAGTTCCAGATCAAGTTGAAGCAAATTGGATCCCTTCATCCTCACATGTTTTCCAGTTTAAATATATTGGGTTAAATTCATACAAACAAGGAGATGAGTCTTGTGCTGTTGGCACAACCTTCATCACACACACCTTGAGAGCACAACTGCAAATCAACCACCTAATTCTGCATTCAGGATGTGCTGTTTTGTGATGACTTGGGAAGGGGCTTGAAGCAGGTTCGGGGAATATTATTTCAACTGAACACAAAAGCTTCCAGTGAATTAATTGTTATTTGTTACCAAAGTGACTTCCTTCTGTCCCAGTTTTAGTTTAGACGAGGCTTTACAACCAATATTTTCTGGGGAAACAAACCTCACCTTTCTTCATCTGACGCACCCACTGGTTTTTGAGTACTGTGAGATGAATAAAAGCAAACCTCAGCCCTTCAAACCATTATTCATAAGCGTAAATTTATACAAGTGAATCATCCCACTGGAAGTGGTAATACCTCTCATGTACTCCGAGTGAAATACATGGCTGTTTACCAATTAGTCGGACTGCAGTAGGTTTAGTTGCTGTAGTTCCACTTTAATTATTTATAACACTTTGCAGTACCACCAGTAAATGTACAGAAGCATCTTCTTTAAAAATAATGAGACCTTAGTCCTGTGCAAAGTCCCTGCAGCAGCTGTTATTAAAACTTCAGTGAAGCGAGAGAAGAAATGGATGTTTTTGCATCTACAGCATGAGCAGCAAACTTCTCCTGTGCTGGATTTAGCCTTTGCATGGTTTCATCCTTTCAGGGAAAATCAATGGGGAAAAATAGCAACATCTAGGTTTTCCCTGGTCCTTTTATTACCAAAGGAAAAAAAAAAAAAAAAAAAAAAGGACACTTTGGGAATGTGTCACTTTAATGACTTGTCATTTTAAGCAGCCAAGGACCAGGAAATGGGCAAGCAGCTCTGAGGTGCCCTAATGGAGCTTAAGGTAGGTGTTCTTGTAGGATCAATTTGACTGCGGATAAGTCTTACTTCTTGGCATGGATTTGATGAATGCTGGGCATGGCTTAAAGATGAGATAATCTGCTCAATTTATTCTTATTATTTATTTGCTATCCTTGTGACAAAATGAATTATGGTTCTGCACGAAGCCAGAAGCAGGGATAAAGTTACCATTGGGGAAGAATATGTCACTGTAATGGGATCTTTGCTTTTTTCCTTCCCTTGAATGAAATCAGCACACTGAAAAAATGCTTCACACATAACCTAAAGGAATCATTTCCAGACAGCAGAGGGGTAAACTGAGCCTTTTTGCTTCACCGTACAAACACAATTACTACAACAGCAGCTTAATACAATTGTTTATACAGATGTCTCGTGTTTCCAACAGCCAGAAAAATCCTTGTCTTTCTAGGAAGTGATGCAGGGCTCAGAAATCTTACAGTGGGGATGTGCTTGGGGAGAAGAGGGGTGGATAATGGGGCTGTGATTTGGGGGATCTTGTTGATCTCACGTGCCACAGACCCTGCTCTTTCATCGCAGGTTGGCCTCCCAAAGGTAACAGTTGAAACTCACAGAATCATGGAATCATTTAGGCTGGAAAAACCTTCTAAGACCACTGAGTTCAATCATTAACCCAGCACTGCCAAGGCCACCACTAAACAATATCTTCAAGGGCCACATCTACATGATTTTGTAATCCCTCCTGGAATGGGGACTCCAACATTGCCCTGGGCAGCCTGTGCCAGGGTTGGATAACCCTTTTCATGAAGAAATTTTCCAAACATTCAACCTAAACCTCTCTTGGCACAACGTGAGGCCATTTCCTCTCCTCCTGTCCTGTCCCTGACCCCCTCGCTGTCCCCTCCTGTCAGGGAGTTGTGCAGAGCCACAAGGTCCTGCCTGAGCCTCCTTTTCTCCAGGCTGAGCCCCTTTCCCAGCTCCCTCAGTCACTCCAGACCCCTTCCCCATCTTTGTTGCCCTTCTTAGGATGCATCATGGGACAGCCTGTATGAGCAACACCTCCACCATCAGCAGATGGTACCTAAACCCCCTGGGCATGAAGCCAGGACAGAATCATCAGATATCCTGAGTTGGAAGGGATCCATAAGGATCACCAAGTCCAGCTCCTGGGTGGACTCACATTTCACTGTCTCCTTGCCATAATGAGATGCTTGCCTTTGGCTCCACTCCCCACCCTCATCAGCAGGCGAACATTTCCCTGCCATACAACTTGCCAGTGGATAAACCCAGCAGCAGCAACAGTCTGATGTTCTACATCCCACAGCCCATTAATTTACTATCAAAGGGGTGTTACGAGGATAACGGCGTTAATGATGGAGCCTTTGGATGTCTGATTGTTGGGCAGCCGAGGGTGCGTCAAGGAACGTGGCAGACAAGTGCTTAAATTTGCTCCCTACACACAGCGCCGGGTATTAACCCTTCATCAAGGCTTTGTGTTTATTTTCCCTTGAATAAAGGAAGGGCACGAGCCCTTTGAAGAGCTGAGCTGCAAGAAGAACACACAAGGTTAAAGCCCTGAAAAGTCCTGATCAAGGAGCCGACTGGATTACAGCCAAAGCTGCGGCAAATTTCTCTCTTTCTTCCCCGACAGGGATCTAAACACAAAAGGAATAGGTTTTTGGGGGGAATTCCATCTAATTCCATCAAATCCTTTTTGTCATTTCCTTACCATCCTTTAAACATCTGACAAGGCCAATCGACCGCGCCAGGCACGGAGGGAATCGCAGCACCGGGGCTATAACTCTAAGTTCATTAAGCGTGAATTATTATTTGAGCCAGCCTCAATTTTCGCCAGCAGAATTAGACATTCCTAAAATAATGTCCCTGACACATGCAGAAAATGGGCTTTACGGCTCTCACCTTGAACTCCACCAGAACTCCCACCTCATCTGTTACCCTTCCACGGGCAGGAGACGGAGCGCGGCGCTGCGGCTTCACCTTTAATTATGCCAGGTATTTAAGGGCTAATGTTCATAGAAGAGGAGTATACGAGGCAATAAATGGCTTTTGCAGGTGATTAAAGGCCCAAGCAGAACAGAGGCACTTGATAAGTGCAGAGGCCGTTTGCTTGATTATATTCCCGGCGCTGTGAACTTTATTCCTGCTCCCCAGTGAGGAAAGGGAATATTCAACAAGAGAAAGGAAAACATCAATGGATTGAGTTTTACATATTAAATATATGTATTACACATATGTAATTCATGTATTTTTTTTCCTTCGCTGTACATTGATGTTTGCTTGGCCCAAGTGCAACAACTGCAGAAATTTAAATGACAGGTGAAATGTCACAAATCACCCGGATCAAGGGGGATTTCATCCCAGATTCTTGCTGCAAGGGATATAAGTCACCCTTCCCTACAGCTCCTTTCCATAGAGTGAACCCATGGAGCAAGGAGAATTTGAAAAAGGTTTGCTGATGCTTTCAATTCCCCCAGGGGCCACTGGGCAGTGTGTGAGGTGCCAAAGGTTCAGGGAAGCTCTGGGGACAATAGATGAGACATATACCATAGGAGAACCAAATCTGGACAAGTCTTTTGCACCATAAAATTTGTCCCAATGGGTCTGGCTGAGCCTCTGCTGGCTTCATACAATGGTTGTGTGGAGGAAAAAAGCCAGCTTTACATCAAAAATTTGATTCTTATTGAGTACCTAAATTCAATTTGGGGCTTTTTATATAATGTTGCACTGCAAAAATCTTTATTTTAATGTTTATTTTCTTGGTAATGGTGAGGAGTCTCCAGAAACATCTTTGTATCAGCAATTCCTTGCAGTTTCAGCCACAGCCCAGAAGCTGCAAAAGCAGCTCTAAATCCCACTCTGGCCATATGTCCAGCAGCACAAAAAAATCTATAACTCTATTTCGCATCGGGTCACTTCCACCAGCGTGACTAAGGACATCAGCCCCATGTGTTAGGAGATATCCATTCCTTCCTGCCAGTG
Organism: Pyrgilauda ruficollis; assembly: GCF_017590135.1. NCBI lineage: Eukaryota > Metazoa > Chordata > Aves > Passeriformes > Passeridae > Pyrgilauda > Pyrgilauda ruficollis. The sequence goes on along the minus strand of NW_024526822.1, from coordinate 2,420,485 downwards.
CCTCACCGAGAGCTTTTCCTTGCCATAAAATCACACACAGAACCCTCCTCAGAGCTTTAATTTCCTCACATCTCTTCTGAGCCCAGAAACTTGCCTGGTTTTTGCCAACAGTGCATTTTGGAGCTGCCCTTCTGCAATCCCTGGGAACGTGTGAAATCCCAGCACTCCATGAACACAGCATCGCCTATCCCAGTATCTGGAATAGATTCTCCACATAGAGCAGATTTGGCCTGTTTTTTCCTTCCCCTCAGTAAATACTGATCGTTATCTCTCCAGGAGGACACTGCCATTGCCACACACAAGGCCACAATCTAATTTATCCAGTTCCTTTTCATAACTCCCAATGCTCCATTATTAGGGCAACTTTATATTTCTCTTGCAGTCAAAGGCCACAGCCCCAGTCACCCCGTGTTTCAGACCATTAAGAAATAAGTTAAACAACATTAGCCCCCAGAGGAAATTTGAAGCCCACGACTGCTAAGCTTTTGCTGCAATGAAAATTGATCTATTTGTCTTATTTTCCATTTCCCGCCAAGTAGAGAGTTTGCAGCTCCTAACAAGGCTTGGCCATGCACGACTTTCACATCCATCGTATCCTTGGTAGGGCATACAAAGCTTCAGACTCTTCCAAGCTCAATTATTATTTAAAAAAACAATTAAAAATATTTAACATAAAATTATTGAATGAAAAATCATGCTAAGGTTCAACAAGAGCATAGGAAGATCAAAAGCAAATGGACTCAAGTGATACCAAGGGAGGCTTAGGTTGGATATTGGGGAAAATCTCTACACTGAAAGGATTGGCACAGGCTGTCCAGGACAGGGATGAATTTGACATCCCTGGAAGGATTTAAAAGCCATGTAGATATGGCACATGGGGACATAGATAATGGTAACCTTGGCTGTGCTGGTTTGGTTGGACTTGGTGACCTTAAAGGGCTTTTCCAACCTAAATAATTCTATGATTTTGTTTTCCCTCTCCTCCTTGTTTGCCTTCCTCCCATGAAATCCTTTCTACAAATAAAACCCAAAGATCATCACTACAACCTAATTTTTCTTCTGAATGGGAAAGGAGCATCCTATTCTGGTAGGGACAGGAATAAAACAATTCTCTGCAAGCCAAATATTAATATTTCTTCTGCCTTGCTTGCACTCACTGCTGAGCTCTTTGTTGTCAGTGTTTGCTCCTACCCGCAGAAATTAATGTTTCCATTGAAATCCCATTGGTTTGGGATACGTTGCCAGCAGTGCCCAGAGCCAGATGCCTCAGGAGGTGGAAAACCCCTTCCAGGACCCATCCTGGTTTGCAATACTGCAGTGGAGATGCATTTTTTCCTCTCCTAAGTCCAAATCCTCAATCTCCTGACTGCTTGTCAAGCAAACGGATTTGGTCACACGCAATTTTGGGAGTAAAACAGGAAAAATCTCATCTCCTTCTTGTGCTTCTCACCTTAGTGTGCAGTGCACCCTGGCAGGTTTGGGCAGGGGATGGAATATGGAATATCCTGGGGTTAAAGCACACAGAGAGAGCAAGACCTACCAAAATACACCCACACACCACTGAAGGTTTGCAATTTTCCCCCTACAATTCTAGATGATTTCCTGCTAAGTCTCACTCCAAAGACTAAAAAACCAAGGTGACAAGACCATGATGAATTTCTCCAAGGGACAAATCTCCCCTGGCTTTTCTAGGAAGAAAGGAGAAGGGGAGATGCAGCCCTGCCTTGCACAGGACCTGACACTCAGTGGTCTAGTCTAGTTGAAAAAGTGGTGGTTGGTCAAAGATTGGACTCCATGACATTGGAGGTCTTTCCCAATCTCATCAGTTCCATGATTATATCATTTGGAGAGTCCCTTGGTCCAGGAAAGGACATCCCACCCATTCCCAGCAGAACCTGTGAGATGTTGCATTGATTTGACCCCAGCTCCAGGACTTTGGGAGCCCAGAGAGCTGCAGCCACCTCCCCAAGCAGAGAAAAGCTTGGGATTTTCAGAATCTGGAAGAATTTGGAGTGGCTTGAGCTAACACACCACCTGGTAAGTTCAAGGGTTGTTGTCCCCAGCAGCTGTCTCACCACCTCTCCTTGCCCAGATGCGTTGAGGTAGGATACAACAGCACGAGAAGCAAATCCTGAAGTGCAGCAGATGGTCCCAGTTTTGCATTAACTCTCTGCTGGAACCCGTGGCAGCTCAGGAGTATTTTCTTTGATGTTCCCAGGTCCTGGGTGCAGAGGTATCTGTGATATCCCTACCAGGAGCACCCAATTCCTCCACCTCCTCCTGCAGCTGAGACTCTGAAAAAGACACTTTGCTGCTATTTTATTTTCTCCAAACATATCAGTCTCAGAGAAGATATTTTCTCTCATCACAGATTTTCCCTCAATAAAATGTGACATCTTCCTGCCTTCACCTATTTATTGCACAACACGAGCTCATTCTCTGGTGCCGATTTACATGCAGAACTTTTCAAATTTGTTTTATTTTTTAATTGGGGAAGGAACTCTGCTGCTTTGGTTGCATCCTGACAATTTAAAACCCTGAAGCGAGCTGTTTACAGACTGCCAGATTTCTGTTTAGCGCTCTCCACATCTCTCTTCAAACCTCAGTCTTCCTTTATAACCTTGGAAAAATCACAGGGGGATTATTCAAGGAGTTTTTATTAACTTGGACCACGCGTTTCCCCTCGGCTCAGCTGCCTGTAAAGTGGGAATAAGGAGAGCTGCTCTATTACCTGTGGGGCAGCTCTGTCTCTCGCAATCAACCTGTGCAGCACTTGGCACGAGGATTCCTGACGTCAGGGTGGGACTTTTGGGCAGCTGTAGGAATGTGATGACAAATAAGATTTGCGGGAGAGGTAGATGAGATCTTGTTAGCTCTCGGGCAGAGGTGATAATAGATAAGATAAAACCGACATGCCCACACTGCTGTAAAACAAGAAGGGTCGGGTCACTCTCCTGTACCAATTTGCAGCAGAGTAGGATGAAACCCCAGAGAATGTCCCAGGAAAATAGGTGCTACTCTGAGCACAGTGTGGGGAGCTGCTTATTTACTGATGGCAAAAAGTGTGGAAGCAGCTGCAAGGAGCCATCAACCTGTGATTGCCCTGGAAAATAATCCAGTCTCCCTGCCTTCCCGCGATCAAGGCTGGAGGAAAATCAATCCAGAGCTGAGATTGGATACAGTGATACAATATTTATGGCTTTGGCACTCAAGCCAGGCACTGCCTGCTGAGGAGGGGATGAAGTGCAGTTCCTGGTGTGCCCCATGGGTGCCAAAGTGATGTTCAAGTGGAGTGGGATCCATTTGCATCCATGGAGCCTGCCCTCTCTGCCAGCCCTGCTCTAGCCCAGAGATTTAGAGCAAGGCCATAAATACATCACTGTCCTACAATTCCACCAACATTTCCATGTGCATGAGCACAAGGCAAGGAATAGAGCTCCAAAGACATGATATTCCTGCTCTTCCAGAGAATCTCCCTGACGAGGGCAGGTGTTCCATGCATGGCCACCCTGCAGTGACCAACTGACAATGAACCCCTGTCCTGCCATTCCACAGACTTGACAGTCCCACTGGCCTGGGCCCAGCACTGGAGCTGGCTGGGAAAGGCAGCTGGGAGCTGGATGTGACCTTCACACTGGAGCCTTCCAGCCACTGTGACAGAGGAGACACAGGCAGGGGGCAGCAGTGGAGGGGAGGAACAAACAGATCCTGCCGGAACATTCCCAGGTTTATGAGGGCTTTGCAATTCCTTTAAACCAATGTGAACACCACTGAGCACCCAACTCCTTGGTTTGCTTGCTGAGACCATCAAAGAGATGCTCATCCTGGCACACACACATATGGGGGAGGAACAAGGAGGGCACAGAGGGAGCAAAAAGGGCACAGAGGGAGCAAGGAGGGCAAGTCCAAAATTCCAGACACCAACCCTCAATTCTACCAGAAATAGCCAAACCACCCCTGCCCCATGAGCCCAACCACCAGCCCAGCAACACCGCCCAGCCAAGCCGTGGTGATGCTCCAAGAGCATGGAAAACAGCACTGGGGCACCTGGCCAATCCTTCCCAAACATCATCAGCAAGGGCACCATTCCCCCCTCCCAAGTCACCAGCCCCCTCCATCTCCAGAATTTATAGGGCTGTCCCGGTGACACACCGTCTCCGTAAGTGCAGAATGGCAGTTGTAAAAAATCCCATTTGCCAGCGTATTAGAATCCTATTAGCGCTCCCGGCGGAGAAATAACGCCGGCCCTCCTGGAGGGATTAAAGGGACTAGGACTCAGCCTCCACAGTTTTATGGCCCTCTCCCCCATTTGCTGATCAAACTGACAGATATAAAGCTGAAGGCGAGAAGTGTCCTTGGCCCATAAGCCCCACAGTGAGAAAATGCCTTTGAAGAAACATGAGTGCCAGTAAGGAGACTCCAGTGCTGCCAGGAAAGGCAAAGGGGCCATTCCTTCATCCTCACAGCATCCTCTCCATCAACCCTGAATCTGGGGTAGAAAATGCCCAGGACCAGCCCCCTCCATCTCCAGAATTTATAGGGCTGTCCCGGTGACACACCGTCTCCGTAAGTGCAGAATGGCAGTTGTAAAAAATCCCATTTGCCAGCGTATTAGAATCCTATTAGCGCTCCCGGCGGAGAAATAACGCCGGCCCTCCTGGAGGGATTAAAGGGACTAGGACTCAGCCTCCACAGTTTTATGGCCCTCTCCCCCATTTGCTGATCAAACTGACAGATATAAAGCTGAAGGCAAGAAGTGTCCTTGGCCCATAAGCCCCACAGTGAGAAAATGCCTTTGAAGAAACATGAGTGCCAGTAAGGCACTCATTCCAGTGCTGCCAGGAAAGGCAAAGGGGCCATTCCTTCATCCTCACAGCATCCTCTCCATCAACCCTGAATCTGGGGTAGAAAATGCCCAGGGACAGGGAAGGGAAAGCCAACAGGGCAGTGCCTCCCAGACCCATCCCTGTGCAAGGCAGGGTCCTGTGGATAAAGCCCAGCAAACCCTGACTTGTCTCTTGGCTGTTTACAGGACCTGTTTTCACAACACAGGAGGTTGTGTAATTACTGGAAGGATCACTCGTAAATATCTATTGATTGTCTGGGAATTTTGCAGGGAAAAATGGATATTTCATAAAATCAAGCCACATCCACAAAATTGTCCAAGGCCAGGCTGGATGGAGCTTGGAGTGACCTTTGTAGTGGAAGCTGTCCCTGCCCATGGCAGGGGGTGGAACAAAATTGTCTTTAAGGTCTCTTTCAACCCAAACCATTTTTTGATCCTGCCTTACACCCCAAACCAGCTGCAGATACATTCCACATGCTACAGGCTCCTCCAATACATCTCCCTGCAAAATATCCTCCTCTTCCACGATTTTCCTTCTTTTTGTGGCCCTGGGCACAAGAATGCTGAGCCAGAGCAGGGCTGAAAATACCTCAGCACAAGGAAAGGTGGGTTTTTGTTCCCTCCAAAGACACACACAGCACAGAGATGGTCCCAGGGCACGTGTGCTGCCTTTTGGGATCATTGGGGAATTGCCTGCCCACCAGGAGCCCCATGCAGAGGAGACAGTGTGGGGCTGGACTGGGAAGCCCTGGCAGCATTCCCAACTCTGTGGGTTCACCAGTGCAGCATCCTGGGGAGAATAAATAAATAATTGCAGACTGCTTGCTCAGCACTGCTGTAAATAGTTCATGAGTTCCAGGAGATTTATTTCCCTCTTCTCGCCTTAACGAGCCCGCAGCCGCCATGGAGGGATGGGAAGGTTCACAGACTCCAGCCACCAAGCAGGGCTACCAGGGAGCCCTGCTATGCACAGCACTGGCAAGTGGGATTTTTGGGAGCAGCACACACAGACCCACTGGCATCAGCTCATCCAGCACCTCATGCTTGTGCCCGTTCCCAAACCCAGGATTTATAGGTCCACATGCCAATGAGCAAATGCTTTTTGCTCCTCTGGAGGATTTGTTACGAGGTCCTTGGCGAGGATCCCAAGTGCTGCCTGCTTTCCCCTTGAGATGGCTCTATCCACCAGCCATTAGGGAGACACTTCCCAGGAGATTTACAGTGTGGTCTCACACAAACCCAGGAGACCCAGCCGGGCTCCCAGGGAAACAGCCTGTCCCCAAGGGATTTGCAATGCCAAGAGGACATGGGAAGTATTAAGAGCTAATGAAGAGGTATAAGTGTGACAGACACCCCGGGGACAAACACAGCCGAGGACTGCACAAGGAGGCAACTATTCATCCAAGCTTTCATTTTGAGGTCCCTGCTTTATTTCCAAAGCAAACTTGGCCAGACGGAGTTGTTCCAGGAGAATTTCTCCCATGTCACCTCTCCCTTGGAGCCATCTAACAAAGGGACCAGCAAAGTGTGTGAGCTCCAGCAGGCACCCACCCCTCCACACAGCAGCTCTGGTGCTGTAAAGGCTTTATCAATCCCTGGAGCCATCCAGCCTCCCCTGCTAGGTCTCTTTATTATGTGCCTTGACATTTCCAAGGGTTATATTTCCGCCTGTGAGAACCATCAGTCCAGCAGCACACAGTAATATATGGAGTAATAGAGTCTCAGCACAGCAGGTTTAATCTCATATTGCTGAAGCCCCTGGTGTCCTAGCTGAAGTAAGTTTGTCATTAGGAATTCCTTTCTCCCGACCTTGTTTTGTTTGGGGTTATTATTTTACCCCTAAAGAGAAGAGAAACACTCGAGATTGATTTATGACTCTCCCGTTTCTTCCTGTGCAATGCAAACTGGCAAGCTCCAGGCAGGAGGAGAGGAGGGGGGAGAGCCCAGTGGCTGCTCCCCCTGCCAGCCAGCACTGCCACACCGTGCCACCAGCTGGGTGACACCTCAGGGTCCCTCTTGAGCCCTGGGCAGGGTCAGAGCCCTGTGCAGCAATGACTACACAGCTTCACCCCAGCAGATTTTCCAGCAGAACTCAGAGCCACAAAGATTAATGATCAGCCCTGGTGCATCCACTAATTCGATGAAAAAGGGGCAAGGCAGAGGAAAGAAATATAATCAGGATATTTTCTGCAGTGACAACTTGGATTTGGAGGAACAAAGCAGCAAATAGGGCAGCAGAGACTGAACATTCAGAGTTCCTCTGTGCCTTTTTAGGGCTATCCAGGGGAAAGAGATTGAGCCCTAAAAGCTGGCAGCATTCAGGGCAGATCAAAGATATGCTGCAGGAAATAACCTGCCTGGACAGGAGAGGGGCCCAGCACTCCCATACCCATGAATCATATTCCTTCACTCTTTGGAGCCTCAAATTTACCTCCCTACCCAAACACAACACTTGGGAGAAGACACCAGTATGAAATCAGTTCATTTTCTCTGGGTATCCCAAGCATCTGGGAAAGAACATGGAATAGAATCATGAAATAGTTGGAGTGGGAAGGGACTTTCTAAATGTAATCTAACCCTGCCTGTGCATCCCAGCACCTCCCCACAGTTGACACAGCCATGGGAGCATTTCCACAGGAGCCCAGAACAAGGTTTGAACACGTGTTTCTAGATCCCTAATGTGCTGTGCCCTGATGGCTGCGAGGATTTTCAGGCTGTTACACAAAAAACAGGATTAAATCAAGCCCAGTAACGGGGCTGGCAGCCTTCTGCAGCCATCTAAGGGCAAGAGGGCCCAGGAGACAGAGCAGCTTTGAGCTCTGCTGCTGCGTGGTTCCACAAAGGAGGGGATGAGGTGGAGAGAGCTGGGACACGGATGCACGTGGCAGTGCCAGACACCAGCCTGAAAGCCCCACACAGAGAGGCTGCCCCACCATATCCAGCTGCAGCTGGAAACACCACCACAGCCTCCAGTTCCTCAGAGTCCTTCCCAGTCTCCTGGGATAGATGAGTAATACTGAAAGGCTTTATCTCAGACCCCCAAAGCACAGGAAAACTGGGGAAAGTGCCAAACATGCCATTCCCAAACAGAAGCATCAGCTGAATGAAAGGACTTGGGAAGCCTGTCCACACTGGGGGCCTTGGGAATAGGTTTTGTCCAGTCATAGGAGCTTTACTCCTTGCTGCATTTGATAGCTGCTTTCCCCTGGAGTACAGTCATCCCTGAGATCACAGCTTCATGGAGGAATGAGATAAAAAGGTGCCAGGAATGATGCCAAAACCCCTTAATCCATCTAAGGCTAGCTGACATTTCCCAGCTGAAATCTCTGGCTCTGTCATAGCAGGAGATGCTCTGGCAGGTACCACATAGCAAATCTGAGGACATGGACACAATGTGAGGCTTCACCCTGGTGTCCTGGCCATGCCAAGGTGCTCAGCTGGCCTCTGCAATCTATAGATTTCCATTTGGGAAACTAATTGTGGAAGTTTAGAGGTGCTTTGGGGGTCATCCAGGTGCATCTAAGCAAGTAGGGGCCACGTGGACTTGCAGAAGTCCTTTGGGGCAGCAAATGCTGCTGGAAAAACCCAGTGGGAGTTTCAGGGCAAACCCATTGCAGCTCTGCACTGGCTTTTAAAGCCTTCAGGAACCAGCAGGTACGAGCTGGAGGGGAATGAGGTGGAGCTGAGCATGGCACCCTCCCGTTCTGGGGATGTGCACCCGCTGTGTGCCGTGATGGCAGCTCATCCTGACCGTCCATGGCAGCGGAAGGACACCACTGCCTCATGAATATGCAGAGGCAGGGTCAGAATTAACATCTTTAATGAAATTAAACTCAGGCGACAGGGTTCTTTGCCTGACCATGGTTTGGGAAGCATGGGGAAAAGCTGTGCTGGAGACAAGAAAGCCCTGAAGACTGCCTGACAAAAATATCCTTCCCTCCTCCTGGCATCTGCCCTCCTGTCCCAGCCCTATCCCCATCAGGAGCCACAGAAAGATGCCTATGCCAAAGCCATGGCAGCACTGGGAGCATAAGGACCAAATATTGAAGGTATGTTTTATCTCCTAAACCATAAAAATCAGATCCAGTGACACTGGAGCAGCCTGGGAATCCCAAAATAGCATGGCTGGGATCATCAGTTGAGGCTGTGGACTCCTGTGTTCCCCCAGATATCAGCACAGCCTGTCCCCCTGGCAGGAGAAAGGGATCCTCTCTCACCAGCAAACCAATCACTGCTGTATTGATTACATTTCAATTAGCAAAATTCCCGTGGGATGGTGGGCTGGCTAGAACCGGAGAGGCCAGGACAGGGCTGGTGGGACTATTGAGCCTGCCTTGCAGAGAGAAACACATCCCAGCCCAGAGGCACTTCTTGTGCCTCTTGTCATAGCAAGAATCCCCAGAAAAAATGTCCTGAAGACTCTGTGTTATATGAGATGAGCCCTGTGCTGCCAGGTCCTGCTGCACATTCCTGTTTCCCCAGCTCCTTGCTTCCTTCCCAATCCACTCATTTGTATGCTAATCAGGATGGCAATCAGTCCTTCCCACGGGCACTGGGACCAAGGCTCAACCTCACACCCCCAACTAAAGCAAGAGGGTTTTTTCTGGTGCAGAAGTAATCCCTGTCTTTCCTAACCGTGTCTTCAGTGGCAAGGGCAGCATATTCCCACTGCCAGGAATACATTCTGTATAATCTCCACCAGCAGCCCTTTCAGAGGCTCTAGTTCCATCAATAAGACTTTCCACAGGGAAGAAATTTCAGGATCAGTGACTTCTCTCACACAGAACATCCTGACCCAGCCCTCAGATGTTGCAGCCTTTCCCACAAAGGTCTGGGGCTGGCGAGCCCAAACCCCAGCTCTCTCTGGGGTTAGGAGACCCTTATGGCACTGAAGGAGGCTGAAGTTTCTCCCTGTCTTTTGTCAGGTCAAATTTACTGCAACAGGAGAACATTTCAGGAGAGATTTGTCATTGTTTGTGGCAGTTTGGAAAGCTCCTAAATATGCTCTGTGCAATCGTGAATGTAAATTGAATAGAAGCAAAAGCAATTTGCGAGGCATTAAAATCCCTCTGCAGGTTCCTTTGAAGTGATCGATGTCTCAAACCACGATGTTATCTCCACGTAACCGAGCTGGGCAACGAAATCCAATCCCTGAAGTCATTCCCTTCTCAGGTAACTTATCAGCCCGTGGACCACATCCACTCCCGACCTCTGCAGGCATCGCTGAGCCTGCAAAGCGCTCCCCTCCCTGTCTCCTGGGGCACCTTTATTGCAGAGGGAGAGAAGGGAGGGACCATGGCCAGATTTTGGGATGCACATGCCTGGCCTGGCTGAGCTCCCTTCCAGCAGAATGACAGCCCCTGCAACAAAGGACCAGGGTGGCTTTTGCTCCTATTTCTGCATGACGCATGGAAACCAGGTTGCACCACTGGGTGTGAAGCTGTCAGCCTTGAAGAAGTGCAGTTCTCAGCCCTGTTCCTCGCTGATACTCAGCTCCTCCACCCGACATGGACAATCTGCAGCCCCACTGCCTGCAGGACTGACTGTTTTGGGAGGATTCTCATCACACCTGGTGCCTGAAAGATTTCTGTGTGCTGCGATCCAAGCCCCAAGGCAACACGTGGAAGTGAGATTTGGACTCATCAAACTCCTGGACCACTCCCACAGCCTGTGCATCTCCACTGTGAAAAGGTGTGTGTCCACTGGATTAAGGATTATGGAGATTTAAGAGCTTTTATGAGTTTTCACAAGACGGGAATTAGCAAAAAGCCCAGAGGGCTCCAGCAGCAGTTGTGCCAAACTGCTGCTGGAATGGCCACTCTCCATGATGATCTTTCTGTAGGGATCCCTGGATCCTGGATCCCAGTCCCTGGAAGCAGGCAAAGCACGTGCATGGGAAGCTGTGGATGCCCCATCCCTGGAAGTGCTCTAGGCCAAGCTGAACAAGACTGGGAGAAACCTGGACACTTGGAGAAATGGAAAGGAGAAATCATATGGACAAAGACGAGCTTTAAGGTCCCTTCCAAGCCAAACCATTCCAGGATTCTGTGAGCTGTGAGGCTGCTCCCCACCACTCCACCTGCCAGGAGCAAAGGGGCCACGAGGGCCGGGTGTTATTGGATGCACCACGGGAAAGCAGCTGTGATGAGGAGGAAACAAGAACTGGGGTAGAACAAAGATCCACTGAGCCGAGGCTTCCCCCTCCCCTGGTGACTGCTGCTCCCAGCATCCCGGGGCACCCAGCTGCAGCAGGCAGATAGGCAAGGATTCCTCTGCAGGAAAAGTTTCTTTCTAATCATATTAGCTGGAGCTGGGCCCATGCCCTGCAGCAGCAGGTCAGTATCTATTTCAAAGCTTTCACTTATGAAAATAAATTTACTGTTAGCGCCGCGGACCTCTGGCGCATATATAAGCAGGGGGTTTGGGGAGTGGGTTTGGAGTCCTCAGCAAGGGGAGGAAGCAAGGAAGGAGTGAGACAGTAAGGAGGGAAGTGAGAGAAAGGGTTAAAGCTGCCTCCTTCCCTCCCAGCCCAGGCAGAGGAGCTGCTCTCAATCAGTGTGTGATTGCAATCAGCGGGAAGGTGCCGTTTGCATTAAACAGAGCAGACAGGGGAAAAAAAAGACAAGACAGGCTGTGCAATCTGAAAAATTTATGTAAAAATCACAAACAACAATAAAAACCAGCTTTTTTTTTTTTTTCCTTTCTCCCTCTGCTTCTCCTTGTTATTATTTTCCCCAAGGGCAGAGAACTGGGATGGAGCAGGGAGCCAGTGCTTCCCAGGGCTCCTGTGTCATACCTAAATCCGCCCTACATCAAACCTTGCAATCAGTCTCCTTTACTACTAATTTTGCCTCATGTTTTTTAATTAAATTTGCCGCTTCCTTCGAATACCAGTCAATGAACCATCCACATTTCCTCCAAATACCCTTGAAAATGTGGAATCAAACAACTAAGCGCAATGATACCCAAAGAAATGTCACTGAAGAGGCATTGCCCGGAGCATGCATGGCTGCAGCAGGAGCCAGGGAGGAGAATTAGGGTAAAACACGGAAAACTTGCCCACAGAGGATTTTCAGCGAGCTCAAACTGCAGTAGCAGCACCCAACCTGCTCGTTAGAACTTCAGGAAAAAAAGGTAACAACAATCCTGAAGATGGCACTCCTGGGCTACCCTTCCCAAGCCAATCTCCCTTCCTGACCCTCCCCAACCAGAGGGTGCCCGGCACCCTGAATGGGATGGTTCACAGCTCCTCCAAACTCCTCAAGGTTGTCCAGGCTGGGTGGGAAATGTATCTTTCCCTCTCACCCTTCCACAGCTACTCTTTATTTTCAAAAGTAGCTCCTGACAAGGGATTTGAGGCTGAAGACCAAGGAAAAGCAGGCTGAGGAACTTCAGGAGTAGCAGTATGTTCTGTGAGCTGGCAGAAAAAAGGGAGAAGAAAGATTTTTCTTTCATCAATTTGACATTTGCTGCTTTTTGGTTTCTCTCAGCATATCTCCTGACTGTGCACCACGAGACAGGGAGGCTCCTGTTCCATTAATTCACCTGGATCCCCTGTGCCAGCCTGGGACCAATTTATTGCATCCGGACTCAATGGCGAGCGGATGAACCACGACAGTTTTGCTCGGAGTTTCTCTTTGACGGCTGAGGCTCGTTTGAACCAGCAGCTCAAAGGGAAGGGAAAGGGCCTTTGAAGCCCCCCACGGTGTGGGACTGCGTGAAAAAGGCCCCTGAGCCGCCACCGACTGGGTAACACCCTCACTCCCTTTGTGCCAGGGCGCGCTCGCTCCTCCCTGGAGCATTGCTGAGAGCTCAGAACTGAGGCCACACAAGTCCTCGCTGTTCCACAGGAGCCTCTTCCCGCCCTGAGCAGGCGAGAGCTTTGTGTGGAGCAGACAAGACCAACCATGCCTCAGCTGGGCTGTCACCCTCCCACCAACAAACCTTCCCAAGCCATTGTCCATCAATGGAGAGGCTCAGGCCACCAGCAGCAATGCCTGGAAAGGGTGGGGAAGGCTTCTGGGAGCAGCTGGAAGCAATTTGATCAATGATACGGAGCAAGAGTGAATCCTAAGAGGCATTTTCTGCATCACCTTGTGGGTGAAGACCCAACCTCAGCTACATCTGAACCTCCTCCACGTTCTCAGCTGCCTCAGATTTGGCATTCCAGCCCAGCACAGGGACATTTCCTGCATTTAAATGGACAAGAGGCTTGTCCCCAAGATGAAGGGGGACGGTGGGAAGGCAGCGTTCCAGCCTGGGGGGGATGGCAGGAGGATAATCAAGCACATTTTTCCCCTTGTCCTCACATCACCTTGAGCACGGTGCCTTCCTGAATCAGTAATCCCAGGGCATCACTCGGAGCAGGGCATTCCGAGGGCTGCAGCGATAGCATCAGGCAGGAATGCTGGTAACCAGAGGCTTTATTAGGCTGGTTTATTTATTTATTTCTCCGAGCAGTAGGTGTTAGCCTTAGGTGAGTGAAGAAGCGCCGGCACTGGGAGACAGGGTAATATGTTATGGAGAAATCTTCTCCGTGTGAGCAGAGGGCTGGGCTGGCTGCTCCTGTGCTCTATGCATTATTTATGGCCCTGCTGAGCGCCGCCAGCCCCTTTATCTGCCTTCCAAGGGGCTCGAGAAGAAAATGAATCTTTGACTCAGCAATTTTTATCCCAGCCAAATGAAAGAGAAATACACACACACACACTCATTATATATATATATACATATATAAATGTGTAGATATAAAGGGAATCCACTCTGGGGTGGTGACAAGGAGCTAATCCAGCCCCCTGTGAGGCTGCAGGTACTGGCTCTGGGCGGCTCAGAGTGAAGAGATTTAGCTCCTACATAAATTGTCTGCAGCTCTTCCCCTTCTGCTGACCTCCAGTGCTGTGTCTGTCTGTCCTCAGGCTGAGCACAAAACCAAAGCCCGGCCTTCAGGAGAGCTTAGGAAGTGCCTAACACACTCCAGGTGCTGCCATCAATTAAATAAATCTGCATGATGCATCACACAAATAAATAAATAAGTTGAGATGACTGAAGAGCTCCATTTTTTTCCCAACTGCACATATACACACATGTACTTAAAGCCAATTTTTCAAACAATAAAACACTTGAATTTTTTTCCGCATGAAAAATTCATCCTGTCTCACAGCCATCTAAAAAGCAAATAAGCAAACAAACAAATAAATTCTTCGTGGCGAAAAACATCACCCAAATCATTCCTGATGATCTTAACCACACAGACACAATTCCCAACCAGCCCTCGACGCCCTGGTTGCTCCCAGTGTGGGAGTGAAGAGCAGGTGCTACATCTATGAAAATAAAACAATGATAATAAAATAGCAGGGCTTCTTGGAGAGAGAAGCAAGGAGAAGGGAGCCAGTCCTTTCCAGATCCCTGCAGTGTTTTTTTCTGGCTTTGTGGATCTCCCTGCTAGCACAGGGACCCAGCCCAGCCCTGTCCTGCAGTGCAGCCACTGCCACCAGCTAATTATCACCTCTTTCTCCCTGCATCCAGGCTCTTTAAAAATAGTTCTTTTAATCAGGGCCGCCTCCCCCAGCGGGAGCCTCTGTGCAATCCTGGCACCGGTTGCAAATGGGTGCCCCAGATCTATTTTGAGCTCCCCAGGGCTGTGCCAGGTCCCCATCATAGGACACCCAGCCCGGTGTGACAGCAGCTCGGGCTGCCTGAGCACCAAGGAGCAATTTTCCTTCCTCCAGGAGGGAAGCTGCAGTGCTGCTGGCTCCTGCAGATGAGGAGCCAAAGGCACTCCAATCCTCGCATCCAGGTTAAACCCTGGCTAGAGAGCCCCTGAGAAGGGATGCTGAAGACATTTGCAGTATGTACCATGGGGATAAGCTGCTTCCAGGCTCTGTGAGTGGGGAAAGCTCCTCCTTTCTCTCCTTTACAGCCCCACACAGAAACTCTCACCTGGCAGCTCCTCTCCGTGATAAAAGGTGGGAGAAGGGCCAGGCTGGATGGGGCTTTGAGCAACTTGGTCTAGTGGAAAGTGTCCCTGGCCATGGCAGGGGGTGGGACAAGATGAGCCCCAAGGTCCCTTCCAACACAAACCATTCTGGGATTCTGTGATAAAATGGGTTCCTCATCCCAACTCTCAGCAAGACTTTTCCCATCACGATGAGAACAAAAGCCAAAACACCAAAACAGGTTTTCCAAACCCCAGTGTGAACCCAGCCATGATGCAGCCAGAGATTAACCAATCATAGAATCCTATGAAATAAGATACTGCATACCACACTTAAAACATCACAAAATACCATCCTTAAAAACAACTGAACCAACCCAAAAGTCTTCCCTGGGATTTTTTTTTTTTTTTTTTTTTTTTTTTGGGTATCAGGGGGGTTTCAAGTGCTACTATTGAGTCTTCTTCACCCTGCCACCACCCTCCCGGGGTGACAGAGCTCCATACAGCCATGCCTTTGGCTCTGGGACAGCTCTGCTCTACCAGCTGGTAGGGGAGAAAGGTCGACCAAGTGACAGCCAGCACTGCTCACGAAAACACCCCAAAAATCTCCCCGGGGTTTTTTTTTTTTTTTTTTTTTTTTTTTTTTTTTTTTTTTTTGAGGGCAGACGGTGGTTAAGATGCTACTATTGAGTCTTCTTCACCCTGCCACCACCCTCCCGGGGTGACAGAGCTCCATACAGCCATGCCTTTGGCTCTGGGACAGCTCTGCTCTACCAGCTGGTAGGGGAGAAAGGTCGACCAAGTGACAGCCAGCACTGCTCACGGCTGAAATCCATCACGAGATAGGCAGAGCAGCCTGGGTTTTCTGGTTTATTTTTTGGGGGGGTATTTTAGAGACATTTTCTGCCCATTTAAGTCTCTCTTAGCATAGCAAACACACCCCCTGCCACCGACCCGGCACAGAGGGGGCTCACAGAGGAGTCACGTTCCTTATCAAAGTTCGTAAAAGCCTTAAAATAATTGAAAAGGTAAATAAAAGAGAGGCGGCGAAGCAGAACGGCTGGCAGTGCCTCCTGCTCGTTAGGAAAGGGGGGCACTTAACACTACACAGACAGCAAATTAGCCTTTAATCATCGCCTGCCTTCGCTGGGTTTTATCTACGAGTGAGTTCCAGCCCAGGCACCTCCCTCGTGCCGGCAGCCCTGGGGACTCCAGCTCGCCTCCTGTTTATTCCCCAGCTGCTTTGTTGTCTCAGATCAGCAGAATAAGGGAGCCGTGTCGGCAGAAGATACTTCTGTGCAGCCAGCGAGAAGTTCACACAGAAAATTGATATTCGCCGCAAATTATTTTGGATGATTTACTGGAATGAATTAACTCACAGCGACGCGGAGAAAATGCCAACAGCCTGCCTCCCACCACCGACAGCACCACGGGGATTCCAGCCTCAACCTTCTGCTGTGAGGATGAGGATGAGGATAGTGGGAGCTTGGAGAAGGCCCTGAGCAGGCCGTGGATCAGGAAGATCCAGCGTGGATGGATTTGGTGTGTGGGTGCTTGCAGAGCATCCAGGTTCAGGCTGCAGCCTGGAACACCAAACCAACCCAACGCAGTCATCCTGAGCTGCTCTCTTGCACCCCAAGCAGCGTGGGCAGCATGGAGAGAGAGGGGATTCTGTCCCCTGGTGAGACCCCACCTGCAGAGTTGCCTCCAGATCTGGGGCACTGGGGGATTCTGTCCCCTGGTGAGACCCCACCTGCAGAGCTGCCTCCAGATCTGGGGCACCCAACAGCAGGAGCTGGAGCTGCTGGAGCCAGTCCAGAGAGGCCACGGAGAAGCTCCAGAAGTGTCCAAGGCCAGGTTGGATGGGACTTGGACCAACCTGGGATAATGGAAGCTGTCGCTGTTCAGGGCAGGGGGTAGAACAGGATGAGCTTTAAGGTCTTTTCTAACCCAAACCCTTCCAGGATTCTATAATTCTGTCTTGATTTTCTAACAGGCAGCAGGAGGGGAGATGTCCCGTGGATGGCACCTCTTGCAGACCCCAGTTGCTTATGTTGGTACCCTGGGGAGTTTTGAAAGGGATGGGAGCACCCAGGGAGGGCAGGGGCTTGTCTGACCCCAGCTCAGCTCGGCTACCTTCATCCTGTTTGCAAGAAGCAGAGATAATGCCACTGATTGATCTTTTTCAGCTCTTTTGAAATCGCAGGATAAAAGACTCTGGGCTTAACACTGGGAAAAAGGAGCATGTCCTGCTGGGACAGCTCTTCCCTTTGTCCATGCCCTCGTGATGGTGACTTCTGCGGTGCTCCCTTGCCACCAAAGTGGCACCAAGGGTTCCTTGTGACTCACACAGGGCTCAGCAGAGGGTCACACTGAGGCGATGGCATTTAGGGATTGCTCTCAGGCCAGCATTGCACCCGGCCAGCTCTCCTCCTACCGTGACTCCGCTGACTTTGACGGGCTTACAAGAGGGATGAACTCAATCCCTCAATCCTGGATTTCCCTCCCACCACCTCCTTGGTGCTAAATATGAGCAGCAAGGCTTTTTGGGAAGAGGGATCCCTCCTGCACCGGGGCTTCCTCAACCACCCACCCACAAATGGCAAAACCAAGACAAAAAGACCCCTCCACTCTTTCTTTGGCTGGAGGAGAGGAGGATGAGGCTGGCTGCAAGCTGCCTCCACATTTCCTCCATCCTGGGATTGCTCATAACCCTGCCTAATCCCTTGAGTAGCTTAAAGCATCTGCAGGGATCCACTGCTTTACACACTGAGCCCTGCAAAGCCAAGAACAGCCAAGGACACTCGTGACAACCACGTCGCCATCCGGGAGGGAGCTCAGCATCCCCTGATGGAGGGTGCCCAGAGGCAGCACTGCCCACCACAGCCCCCTTCACAGGGGGACAATATGGGCTCCCATCCCTCTTCCAGCACAGGACTCTGTCCAAAAGCTGCACTGATTTTCATCCTCCATGATTTTCACCCCCAGTCATCCTGAGGTACAAATGTCCATCAGGCAGGAGTTATCCCATATTTACCCCTCTGCCTGCTGTCCCCTCCCCACAGGGCACCCAGCCCTGCCAGGCTGTTTCCCCATGGTCAGTCCATGTAATAGCCTGTACATAACCACCTAAACGCTGCAAACTCTTTGAAATGAGCATGGAAATTGGTTTCCAGGCTCCAGCAGTTTCTAAATAATGGATGTTTAAGATAATAATAAAAAAAGAAAAAACAAGTGACATACAAAGTGGATTCTAGAGAGGAAAAGAAAAAAGGTGGAGCATGTTCTCAACAAAAAATCTCCAAGAAAACCTGAAACAACACAGAGGGACCTAGAAGCTCTGGCTGCAGCTGCCAATTTAACCCTGTGCTCTTGCAGTAGAGAAAACCTCATTTCCCTGTGCTCCCCCAGTAACTCCTCCTCACTTTATATTCCGCCTCGCCGCAGCTGTAATATATTCTGTCAATGCAAAATTTGGGCTGAAAAATGTGCTGGCCTTGGGGAGATGTCTGGATTGGATTGGACTGGATAGGAGAGAAGAGATGAGAAGGGTGTGTGCTGAGAGCAGTCGGGCGCAAGGGATGGAAGGGAACAGGAAGGCATCAACCTTTGGCTCTCTCCATTAGCCAAAAGACATGCCAGGCTACTGCTTTAAGCAAAGGTCAACTAAACTGCTCATTCCTGTTGGCAACACCACCTGCATGACTCCATTTCAGCCATAAAAGAGAGTACTTGCTTAAGTCCCTAAAAATTCCTTAATGCTACACCCGCAGCTGGAGTGTGCAAGATGGGCATCTCCCAGAAGATCATCAGCAAAAAGGATGTCTCCATGATCACAAAAACAAGGATTTTGGAGCCTGGGGACAGCTGGAAATATGAGAAGGAGGCTGTAGTACCACTACAAGGAAAACCGTAGGAGAATGGAGGAACAGTGAGTCCTTTCTCACCACTTCCAGTACCTCGAGAGGAGGGAATTTCCTTTTCCTCTTCAACAGACACCCACAGCCCCGTCATCAAGGAACACCCTTCAAGGGAAGGGATAGTTTAGGAGAGCTGAGTGATGCTTCCCAGACCAGCAACAGGATCTGCCCAGAGCAAGACCATCAAAGCAGCTCCTGCACACCCCAAGGGCAGCGGCAGCGACAGGGACAGATGTTTGCTTTAATTACAGCGAGTGTGTGTTACCTTTACACATCGCCCAAATCACCCACCCCCACGGCATAATTCACTCAAAGGGGCTTTTCCACCCGAGTCAGCAAAATGAAGAGATTCAATTACAGCCTTTGACTGGGCCTGCTTATTGTTATTTATAATACAATACATCCCGGCTGCTGCAGAGAGAGATGTACAGGTCCTGAAATGTTGGCTGTCTTGGAAGTTAATTGAAACGCCGGCGCCTTGCTAGGATTGCTTGTCCCGGCTTCCCTGACACCGAGCAGTGGCATCTACCTGCTGTACCCTAATAGAGAGGCACTGTCACCAAAGGACACCTGTGGCAGGAGCAGACCTCTTAAAAGCCACCAACTCCTGTGCTCCAAACCCAACAGCCGCCAAGCTACAATGGGGGGTTTCAAATGAATCCTGGAAGAGCACTTGGAGGAGAATGGCTCTATTTTTGAAGAATGACACGGGGGGGATCCACAGCCATTTCCTCTGAATGGCTGCAGACCCAGCTGCACTTTATAAGCAAAGTGATGGATATTTTTTCTCCCCTCTTGCTGCTCCGTCTCACTCCATCTACAATGAAGTCGTGCTACCTGAGTCCTTTGTGTCCCTGCCTTGGGATTAGGGAGAGG
The DNA here is from genome assembly GCF_017590135.1 of Pyrgilauda ruficollis. NCBI lineage: Eukaryota > Metazoa > Chordata > Aves > Passeriformes > Passeridae > Pyrgilauda > Pyrgilauda ruficollis. Next base: position 2,400,912 of record NW_024526822.1, on the reverse strand, counting down.
ATGCTGAGGTGGAAAGGGAACTCATTATCTGGTACCAGGGGCACAAAGTGGGAGGAGAAGTGGCTTTCCCTCCCGGAGCAGGGCAGGATTCACTGGGCTTGTGGGAAGGGCTCGGCTCGGCGCCAAGGACTTCACAGCTTGCCTGGATGAAGGAACAGAGGGATAATTTCCCAGGCATGCAGCATCCAACGCTGCCAATGTGGGCAGCAAACACCCAGCAGCACCTTCACAAACACACACAACCTGAACCAGCATTTTGTGAAATCATAGGATGGTTTGGGTTGAAAGAGACCCTAAAAATCATCTTGTTCCAACCCCCTGCCCTGTATAGGAACAACTTCCACTAGACCACATTGCTCAGAACTCCGTCCCACCTGGTCCTGAACACTTCCAGGAATGGGGCAGCCACAACTTCTCTGGATGTCCCCATTTTATTATTTTGGTGGAGAAACTCAGCCCTGCAGCACTCACAGCCAAATGCTGGGGAGAGGAGTTGGAACAAGAAATCTGGCATGTACCAGCACCTACAGACTTTTGCTGGGCTGTCACCTTCTCCTGGGTGCTCCATGGAGAGGTTTGGGACTGCCACAGGAATTTCTGCATGAGGATTTGCCAACAGCCAAAGCAATGAATCAAAATTTGCCATGCCCTAGAATCACAGAATCATTTAGGTTGGAAAAACCTTCTATGATCATTAAGTCCAACCATTCCCCCAGCACTGCCAAGGCCACCATTAAATCATACCCCCCAGTGCCACATTTATACCTTTTAAATCCCTCCAGAAATGGGGAATCCACCACTGACAGCCTATTCCAGTGCTTGATATCCCTTTGGATGAAGAAATTTTTCCTATTGCTGATATAAGACAGGATGCCTTTGGCCTTCTTGACCACCTGGGCACCTGCTGGCTCTTCTCCAGCCTCCACACAAGTGCTCTTGTGCTTCCCCCAGAGTGCCACCAGTGGAACCAAATGGCTGTGAAGGAGTAGGGCTGGCTCTGTTAGAGGGTGCATGGGGCTCCTGGGACTGTCCTGGATCCTGCCGCTCTCCTAACTCTCCTTGAACTTAATCCATGAATGGGAATAATGCTCAGATGAGCCGTGCCAAGAAGGTGGGAATGTTGATCCAGCCAGTCAAGAGCCTTTCTTTGATGGTCCATCAGCTGGAAACCCTGGAGGAACTCAATCGACAGCAAATATCAGGTGGAAACAGAGGCAGGGTCAGTCAGGAGGAGAGACTTTCTGTGCCAGCAGGATGGCAAGATGACATCTTTCCTACCAAGCTTTCAGCCCTGACTGTAAACACTCAACTAACCTTATTATTATTATTTTTATGTGCCTATAACTTGCTTCAATGACCTGAAACAAAGCCATGGTTTTCACAGGCAGCCATCTGAGCCCCTCCGAATTTTTTTTCCCTTCCACTTTGCAAAATGTTCATGCTCCTTTTGGCGGCGTGGGCTCTGCTCCAGGCAGCCCTTTCCATGGAATGCTGCCTGCCTGCTGCCTGCCCGTGTCCCTTCCAGCCAGCTCCTCGCTGCCTTTTGATTGATTGATCGGCGTGGCAGCCTAATAAGCGATAACAGCACATATGACAAACTAAACAACCATCTAATGAATTGATTGACATCCGAAGGATTTGACTTGATGCACAACCCCAGTCACAGATAAGGTTAATGAGGGAGAAATTAAAATGTAGCTCAATGGGTAATGAATACAGCATGTGCCTTGTTGGAACACATGCCAGATCCATCACTCTGAATCAAGTGGTGGTAGCAATTTCTAAATTATTTATTGCACCCCTCATCCTCCTGTCTCGAGGGAAGAGGCACTTGGACTGGCCTTTGTATTATTTTTGTGTATATACATATACATATACATATATATATATATAATTGGATCTCTGTGTATATATATGTATATATAACTGTATCTCTGTATATATATATATGTATATATAACTGTATCTCTCTATCTGTGCATTGTGAGGATCCATAGCCAAAGAAAATTGCTTTGAATTTCTCAATTTTCAGGTTGGTCTTTTTTTCTTTTTGTAAACTCAATAGCAAAAAAAATACAACAATCCTGAACCTGTCATGCCATTTGAATCATAATAGCTACAAATTCACTCCTCTGAATAAATGGAGAGGCTTATTTATCAAATATATACAAGATGTCTGTCTAGTTGTTAACACACAGAGGTATGAGTAGGCAGAGGAAATCGAGAAAGTTTACATATTCACTGCTGTCTCCAGGGACCTTCCTTTTCCTCCTACTTCTTATTCCCTCTCCCTTCCCCCAACCACATCTCCAACTTGCTTTGACTTGCTGTGTTTTTCCTTTTTTTTTTCCCGTTCTTTTTTTGCCTCAAATGCGTCTGGCTGACAAAACTTGGGCTGTCAGAAATGATCAAGAGATGAAGTTGCCAAGGAAGGGGAGAAAGATTTGCATGGAGATGCATTTCCCTGTGTCTCACTGCCTGCATGAGAGGGGATCTCCTCCTCTGTCTAGGAGGAGAGCAGGGGACTCTCAGTCTGCTGGAAATATTTGATTATTGCGTGGATTTATTTCTACTTTAGGAAAGGGGAAGCCAGATTCGCCAGAAATGAGTTTCTACTGGTTCCCAAAGGGACAGGCACTGGTGGAAAAAGAAGTCAACCAGCATCATCTGAGCTCTCTGCATTATTTATTCCTAAACTCCAGGGTACTTGGAGCAGTGACCAAGGGATGTGCTGTCCAAAGGGGGAAGAGGAGTAAACAAGGACTGAGCAAATGGCTTCACACTGTCACAGGCAGGTTTAGATCAGATACTGGGGAGAAGTCATTCCCTGTGAGGCTGGTGAGGCCCTGGCACAGGGTGCCAGAGCAGCTGTGGCTGCCCCATCCCTGGAAGTGTCCGAGGCCAGGCTGGACAGAGCTTGAAGCACCCTGGGATAGTGGAAGATGCTCCTGCCTGGAGCAGGAGGTGGAATGAGATGGACTTTAAGTTCCTCCAACCCAAACCATTCCATGATTCTACAAAATGTAGAGTCTGCATCCAGCCAGAAAACACCAGCTACAGCTTTTCCCTGCAAAGTATGAGAACTCGTGTGGTTCCAGGTCCTGAACGATCCTCCAGGATGCCTGGGTGCTGTGCTGAGTATCAGCAGAGGAAATCACCCCTTCAACCATCTCTTGGGTGAACCTAAGAGCCAGGGAGAACCTAATGACCTATCTCCTCATCAGCAACCTGAGACAGTGAAGCCAACATATCTGAACCTTTTTTGTCACTAAATCCTTTACAAATAGTGCCTGGCTGTTGTGGGAATAAATTCCCACAGCAGCATTGGCCTTTGCTCAGTCCAGGATCCTGTCCCTCTCCAATGTCTCCAGCAGAGAGCCCAACACAGGCATAAAAGAGCATCCTGCAGCTCCCAAAGGCTGGGGTCAAACCTCTGCGGGATTGTTCAGAAAACACCTCGAGGGCTCCCTGACTTTCCATACCACATGTGGGACTGCGTGGAAAATCCCGCTGGGAAAAGCCAGTGTCCATAAAGGAGACAGAGGAGTCCTGCAACTTATTGGAATAAAGGGAGAGAGTCCAGCGGGGCACACGCCCGCAGGGTTTTTCTCTCTCGGAGTTTCAGAGGGTTTTTCTCTCTCGGGGTTTTTTTCTCTCGGGGTTTCAGAGGGCACAGCCTCCTTTTATCCTAAACTCCCTGCAGCACGCTGCCCTCTTCCTTTCCCCATTGCTAAGGCACTAGGAAGGCACAGCTCTCCTGAGCCTCCACCCATATCCCCCGTTAGACCTGTCCTTTTCCCGCAAAGTTCAGAAGTTCAGGCTTGTGCAGACTGATTCAGGAGCCAAACTCTCTGGGCTCTGTAACAAATCTACTGCTTGAAGTTTTCAAAGCCGTTCACACCCATACCCTCAGCCACGGGTTTGTTTGTAAAGACACCGGCACACATCTTCCCTCTCAGGACGAGGAGGTCACTCCAGACGCCACCGCAGAAGACGTCTGTGCCACGGAACGCTTTCTTTTCCCACCAGCAGGAATGTTTGCAGATGAGCAAAAGCTTCCAGAAGGCTCATGTGAAACATCCACATTTTTTAGGTGCTCGTCTGAGCCCATTAGCACATCTTAATTGCTCTCGGCAGAGGAACGCCAGACTTCCCCGCGTCTGCCGAGTCTGCTCGGGGATGGGGCGCCCAGCCCCGCAGCCCGCAGCTCGCTCTCCTCCGCGCACAATCTGTCCCCGGGCTCCTCAGCTGCTTGCAGGAGGAAGCAGGGAGAGGGAAAGGAGCCAAGGCTCATCTTACAGCCCTTCTCTTGGTGAACGTCGGGGACCGCACCGGGGTTTGCCAAAACACGCCGATCCCAGAGAGACATCCCATTCCCAAGCGGCGCCGCGTGTGCCTACAGCACTGTGGGGACACGCGGAGGCTGCCCGAGGACAGAGACGCTTCCCCAAACCGGGGAGGGAGGTGGGAGCCAAGGGACAGGCTCTCCCTGTCGACTCCCGGGCAGACCCTGCCGCAGGTGCTAGGAAAAACTTGGAGCTGCTGCAGAGCATCAGTTAATTTGTCATCATGGAAACAGCCAGCCCGGGTCAGCGGCTGTTGGCGGAGGAGTCGGGAAGTGCTACTGGTGGTGATCCGTTCTTTTTCCTTTTTTTTTTTTTTTCTTTCTTTCTTTTAAGGAGATTTCATTTTTTTTTTTTTTTCCTTTTAAAGCTGCCTTGATAAGGAATTTACCAGGGCGAAATGAGATTACACCAGAGCTTGGAGTAGCTAAATGCAGCTGTTTGCTGGGGATGCAGAGACTGCTGCTTATACTATCTCTCTATCATCACATATATCCTTCTATCTAATCTATCTAGCACCATATATACCCTTTAGCTCGCCAGCTCCCACAATCCCTGCCCTCTATCCATCATCCACCTATTCATCAACACACATCCAGCTCTATCTACCTAGCCATCACTATAAATATCCCATCCATCCATCTCTCTCAATCTATCTCTCATCAGAGAGACCCTTTCCCTACCTACCTGCCTATATATCCACACACACATCCACACACCCCCCTTGTCTGTCCATCTGTCACCGGCAGAGCTCTCACCTCCTCTCCCCCATCCTTCACCACACGTATCCTCCTATCCACGGGCCCATCCATCACAGCCTCTTGCTGCACAGGGCTCAGTGCCTCTCTGCTCCATTTGCTACCCGAGGGCACTAGATATTTCCCCGTGGATCACTGGGTCCACAGCCCACCAAGCAGCGGGTCCTCTTCTCCCCCACCCAGGAGCCTTGGAGAGGGGATGGAGTTGGGAAAGGCACTCTGAGCCAGTGGAGAGGGTGTGGAGTGCTCACACTGCTGAGCTGGGCTGCACCTGCACATCCACTGGCAGGAGGAAGGAGCAAGCCCCTGGTCTAGGCAGGAGTAAACCATGGGAATGCACAAAAACCAGCTCATAAGGAAGATGCTGAGCACCTCCTGCAAGGTGCAGCAAGGATTGAAAGGAAATCCTGATCCCCACACTAGCAAAAAGCATCAGTGCCCCATATCCCCCCAGATCCTGCCTAGCTCTCTGGGAAGTGTAAGAGGAGAGGAATTTTCCTTGCACAGATCTATAAGCCACCAGGGCTCCAAAAATCCCATATTCCCTCCCCAAATCAGCCACTGACCAAATCACACCATACCTTACCTCTCACCAGCTGCCAGGCTGGCACAGTGCCTCCAGGCTGGAGCCAAAGGCAGCTTAGGCTCAGGATGGTGGGGGGAGGATGCTGCCGAGTGGCACCGAGCCACAAAATTTGCCAGAGACATGAAAACACCCAAGCAGTGCTTAAAAACTGAAAGCTGTTACTTTAATTACGGGCTTTCTGCTTTATCACCAATAGCGTTTCTCACACATTCATCAGCAAACCTGGTAATAAATCAATCGCGGGTAGCCAGGAGCTGCAGTCTGGCTCCTTCCCTTTCTCTTCCCTGCTCCCTGCGAGCTCTCACACCATTAGTATGCAGTCCAGCACTGCCAGTCTGTGCATTCCTCATCGGCTTTGGACTGGAGCTGGTATCAGCGGATGCCCCCAGCACAGATTTCACACAGCCAGCCTTGCCTGTGCGGAAGGCAGGCGCTGGTGGAGGAGATGGAGACGTGCCTGTGTCTCTCAGGGCACGTGAGCAGTCCTGGCTGCACACTGAGGGATATTTCTGCACCCACGGGGAATTTCAGGATGGGAGGAGTACAGGGATGGGGCAGGGTACTGGTGTCACACACCTGGGTGCAGGCATCAGCTGCTGTGCACGTTCCCACTCTGTCTGCTCCTTGTTTTGTGCCCAGAAATCCCAGTGGCAAGGCCAGGGTGGAGGCTGTGGGCACACTGGCTGAGCAGAGGGATGGCAAAATCTCAGCTATAAAACCTTTCCTATGCATGGACACGGGTCCTGCAGCACAGCCCACCTGGCACGACACCTGAGGCTGGGGAGAACCACGTGAAGGTGTTCCCTGTGCCTTTGCTGTGCCTTTGCACTTGAGACAGCCATGAAAAGCCAGCTCTGCTGCCTGTCCCACACCCAAAAAAGCCAAACGTTCCAGTCAGCTGGGATGGTGCAACATCCAGTCATGCTGCACTGGAGCTGCCAGTGTTATCCCTGCACACACCAATTCCTGGGGAGGATACTGCATGTCCTGACTGTCCACAGCTCACAAGAAGGGCCAAATCCTCCTGTCTGGATCTTGCTGGAGCAAGATTCAGCACTGGAAACTGAGGCTGAGGATGCTGGCCCTTGCTGAGGTCTCTGTTCATGAGCTGTTTGACACCTGCCCTCTCCTCGACATCCCGCTGTCCACTGCAGGAAAACCAGCAACAGCTCTGCTGCTGAAACACAAATGAAACAGCTCGAACCCTTTCATTTCCCTATCACCTCTGCCAGCTTCCCAAATCTATTTTTTCCTCCTATTTGAGTGTTCCTGGGTTCACTCCACTGTGGCAGAGGTGCTCCCCTCTCCACTCTCCCCATGCCAGTACCTGCTGCTCCCCATCAGCCATGTAAGGGCTGCACAGATGTGCACACAGCAGTCCAGATGTGCACGGCACATTGCCAGGCTGATGATGGAGAGGGAGCTGCCTCCCACCTCCCAAAATGAGGAGATGGGCTCCCTCCAATTGCTGCTGGAGCAAGTGTGCAAATCCAATTGACCTTGAACACTAATTGGCCCTCTAATTAACACTCAGCAGAGAAGCAAAGGGCCAAGACTCTTTCCAGAGGAGGTGGCCAGGAAGGGAAGCAGCCATCCCTCCGTGCTGTGTGTTTCTGTGTGGATGGAAGGACACATCTCTGTGTTTAACCAGGAGAATCCCTTCCCTGAGGCTCATCCTTGGGAGCGGGAGCCAACCGGACACTCTGGGACCACAGTCCTGGGGAAAGCATCCTAAGGCAGAGGATGCTCACTGCACAGCCCAGCACACACCCTGCCCTCCTCACAGAGCCCCATGCAGGATCACCAGCTTCTCCCTGGGATCTCTCCCAGCCTGATCCCTGCAGAGATCACCTCCAGCCCTCCCTGTGGGTTTGCATCTCCTTCGTGCACTGTCTCCCCCCATCACTCTCTCCATATCTCACCCTCCCACACCTATACACACATTTCCCTCTGCTCATCCCCTCCTTCAGGCTGGCATCAGGAGCTCCAGGCTTGACATTTTCATCTCCAGGCTATTTACAGGAGGGCACGTCCGAGGAAGCGGTCACAGGTGATTTCCCCGCGCCGCCGGCTCCCGCTCCGCACGGAGCGGCAGGGGGCAGATTCCTCACTGCAGATATCATTAATTCTGCAAATCCCCAAATCCCACCCTCCTGCCACCCTCGTCCTGGGGAATGCAGAGCCACGACAGGCTGAAGCTGGCAGCAGCCAGAGTCCTGCAGGAGCTCCTGCTGTCCTGCTCTTCCCTCTACAGCTCCAGGGGAAAGTGGAGCCCCACGGGCTGGATCCTGCCTGGTCCAAGGGCAATTGGAGCAAACAGGGAGGGACTGAAACACTCATGGCTATGCTTCCCAGGCAGGGAATTGCTGGGATGACACCTGATCTGGATTCAGCAATGGAGGGACTGAATTCTGGGCTGGTCCTGCTCTTAGGTGGGGTGAGGCTGAAGAGCATCACTTGCAAACCTAAACCCAGCCCTTAACATGCTTTCTTCCAAAAGATAACAAACTGACATCAAGTGACTGCAACCGCCAGAAACTGAGGGAGATTCATCTGCTACGATTCCTGCCAGGAGCTGCCAGTGAACTGGAAAATCATGTCACAGCCTCCTCCTTGGAGCTGCTCCTGCAGAAGGGACACCTTGAGCTTCCAGCTCCGGTGAACTCCGTCACTGTCTTGCATTTCTCAGGTCAGAAAGGAGGTGAAGTCGTGCCTGCAGCCACCAAGCTGCTGCCCTGCCCTGGCTGGCACCATCTGCCCTGAATCCTGATGCCATTGCTAAATCCCCACCTAGCAGGGATGGTGTCCCACAACAGCTGGGCTGGCCAGGATCCGAGGAGCTGGGCATCACCTCCACCCTCAGCAATGCTCAGAGTCCGGAGCAGCACACAAACAAGGCCCCAGTAAAACCCAGTGCCCCGGGCTCACACCTCACTGCAGGAGTGGGATGGGAATGTGCCATCCCAGGGAGTTCCCAGTTCCCAGCCTGGCAGCACACCCAGGAGATCCCTAGCTGCTGCTCCCCTCACTCAGTTGCCTCCCTGACCATAACTACTCCTTAATTATTTAATGTCTGCAAGACACCTCGAGACTTTGCATGGGTAGGGAGATGAACTGCACAACCTAAAATTGGTCCTTTCCATCTCGAACTCCTTGCATTTTATCCTGGGATGAAAAGAGCTCTATTAGGCAAAGTATCAGTATTATTAGATTTCCTTGGAGCCCTAACAAACGGATATTAGATTATTACTGCAGATGCATTTCTAAGGCACTCATCACCAGAGTATCTGAGCATCAATTACACAGATTTAGAGATAAAAAATGCTTTCCCCTGGAGAACAGGGTACAAAACCCCTTCTCTTTTTGCCTCCCTTCCCCATCTTTTGCAAATACATTTACCTCCCTCCCACTGCCTTCTGCAGAGCTGGAGCTGCTTACGAGGAAAGCTCTCGGATTGATGGGCAACCCTGCAATCTTTGAAACATCTGAAGCAGCAAAAGCTTTTTGTAAAGACTGGCAGGAGTCAGCTAAAGAGATTTCAATGTGCAAATGGACATAAAAAGATGCAAGAGGGGGAATGAAACGTTGGATTTATTGTTCTAAGGACAAAGGATTTGCTATTAGATGAGATGACCCCACGGCCTGGGTCCAGCACCTACAGGTCACAGTGCACAGAAAACCCTTCCTGCTTTTGGGGTGAAAGGGAAAAATTGAAAAAGTTCAGGTTTGACTGTGCTGATAAGGTCTCTGATAATTCCCTGCCTTACTATTGCCATTATGCTAACCCCTAGCAACACCACGGGAACTGGGCTGGATATTGAACACACAAATCCACGGCTGGAAGTGCTTAAAGGCTGAAGAGAAAAGATCAAAGTTAGAGAGGGGAAAACACAGAAAAGTGGCTTGGCCAGGATCACAGGGCTGGGACCAAACTGCTCCTCATCCCCCAGGTCCCAGCACACACAGGGACCATGCCTCATCACCCTTGCCTAACTCAGTATTTCTTGCTCTTTCAGCTGATCGTGCTTCCAAAAGGACTAAATATCACAATGAATTTAACTGCAATGCATGTTCTATAATTTCAGCTGCTGGATCCAGAGATTATGATTTGGCCTAATTTCAGAGCAAAGCATCAAATCCATTCCTTTCACCACGCCAAGCTCATTCCAACCTGAAGTAAATACTTCAGGACTACACCCAGGAGGTGCTTCCAGCCCCACAAAAGCCCCCTCAACAAGCTGTCAGAAGGGGTAAAACCCAAACAAAATCCCTTAATTCTCTTTCCAGACCAGAATCCCATCCCAGTGCAGGTTCATGCTGCCTCGTGAGCCCAGCCCAGCTGCTTGGCTCATCCCAAAGCCCCTCCTGCATGGCTGGTGGAGACAAAGCTGCTGCTCCAGCCAGCCCAGCTTTGTGTGTCAGCCAGAGAAGCCACTGGGGAGCAGGGAGAGCAGCCCTACTTCAGAGAAAAGCTTTCAGAAGCACCTTCTGCTTCTGTCCACGGGCAGGACTCAGAGCCAGGACATGGGTCTCCTCCTGCCATCCTAGCTGTGCCCCACCAGGACCAGGAGCTCTGTGTGTCAGTCTTGGAAGTAACCTTAAAAATCATCTTGTACCACCCTGTGCCATGGGCAGGGACACCTTCCACGAGACCAGGCTGCTCCAAGCCCCATCCAGCCTTGCCTGGAAGAATTCCAGGGCTGGTATATGTGTAGCCCTTCCAGTGGACAAGTGCAACCTCCAAGCAATGCAGCTGCTCTTGGCACCCAACTGTCTGAACACCACTGGGATGGAGCAGATATCCCTTTGTGTGACAGCTGCCAGCCCTGGGAGCACAGTCTCCAGGGTTAAACTCTTTGCAGGATAACTGGGAAGGCCAGCTGATGCACAAGATGATTTGGATGTAGCCATGATCCTAACTCCTGCCCTACAGGGAAAACCTGCACAGCAGAGATGAAGGAGAGCCAGGGCCCAGTTCTGGGACACGTTAAAGGGAGAGGGATTGGGATGGACAGGACCCAATGGAGAGGGAAGGAGCATGAGCAGGGGGATTTGGCTATGTCAGAGCAGGGCATGGTGAGCAAAACAACTACAAATCCAAGAAACAGAGTGTCAAGCATCTCCTTGGTCCCAGCAGTGCAGGAGGCTCACAGCAGCATCCAGCCAAGGGGCTGGCACAGGGGGGACCCAGCACTGACTGTGAATGCCAGGCACAGCCAAAGCTCAAACATTAAAGAACAAAACCCATCACCCTCTTCAAATGATTTCACAACTTACAAGGTCAATGCATGTGGTCCTCTCTCAGGCAGAGACACAGTTTGACCTTGTGCTGCTGCCCTAAGGCACTTTTCAGCCCCAGTGAGGGTCAGGCACCAGCAGCACTTCTGCTCATCTCCCAGATCCCTGCCAGAGCTCAGAACAGAGCCTGGGGATCCCATTGCTGAAACCTCCCAGGACTGCAGGTCTCCTCCCCATCAACCCCAACAACTCCATCACTATCTTCACTGCCTGTGCTGGGGAGGAAAAGATATTCCAGCACATCACCTGCCCTGAACAGATTTATAAAGAAGAGGAGGGAGGTTTCCCAAAGGTTCAAAGACCCATCTGTTCCTGCTCTCCTGTAGCTTCCCCTCCATCTCAAGCATGTCTCCACGTTTCAGGAGCAGCCTCAGAAATCAATGCTCACTGAATCACAGTTAGATCCTTTGGTTTATTTATTATTTTCCCAGCTTGAACTCAAAGCTCCATCCGCATGGCGAGAGCAGGGGATGAAGCACGCAGCGTTTCACAAGCACAGGCACGGCGGGAGGAACGAGGCAGCAGCAAGGCACGGGAAGGGCAGGAGACCTTCCCTCCCAGCACATTGCTTCAGACACCACCATTCCAAAGCCCAGAATGGTTTGGATTGCAAGGGACATTAAAGCCCATCTCATTCCAACTCCTGCTGCTATCCTGCTGCTATCCCAGCTTGCTCCAACCCCAAATCCAACCTGGAATGGGGTAGCCATAGCTTCTCTGTGCCAGTAAGGAATGACCCAGTGCAAGTTAGTGATCAGCTGATGGATGCAAGATTTGGGAGGAGAAGGTTGTCTGTGCATGCCTGCTGTTGAACAAGGGATTTTCTGAGTGTTCTTCTGGATTTTGCATCACTTGTGCTGTGCTCAACACAATAGCTCTTCTGCAATTCTCCAGTGAAGGCTGGATGAAGGAAAAAAGCAGGCAGTTATCAAAAATCTCTAGCAGCAAGGACAGAGGGACACCAGGGCACATGCCCTGCTCTGATATCTTCACCAGCAATGCCTCTCCATCACCTTGCTGCTCATAATCTGTCACCTTTACCCCAGCCAAGCATTCAACACACTGGATCAAGATTGGATGTCAAGGATCTTGGATGTTCATGGAAAACATCTTTGAAACCAAAGGAGGCAGGACTGGTGGGTTCCCACCTTGGCTCCGCCTGCAGCCACATTGGGCAGCTCATAGGAGTTTCCACAATGGGCTCCAGCTCCTTATACCCCCACCAGAGGGATGCAGCCCCTGGGGGGCTGTCCCAAACCCCTTTCCCCCGAGCAGAGCCCTCCCGTACCCTGCGCTCGCTGCTTCCCAGCCGGGGCTCGCCCCAGCCAAGTTAATTGCAAAGACGGCAGCGCCGGAGCAGAAAGAAACCAGCAGGGCTCCCTGGAAAAGCCAATTCCCACAATACAGAGCTGATGGGATTTCTGTGTGGAAGAGGGCAGAGAGGGGCAGGGGTGAGGGAGCTGAGCGTGTCCCAGACAATCGCTCCGCTGGCGCTAAGGTGCGGATAAATAGCCAGTGCTGACATCTGCTGAGAAATACCTTTCCCGCTCCACACTGAGAATTGCAATCTAATAATATCCCAGATGCCCCCCCCCTTTATCCTTCTCCATCCCTCCCCCACCCAATTACCGAGCCTGACATTATCCGTCATCTTCCCTTTGTGTCGGCGAGAATCCAAACGCAGACGCCGGGAAATTAATAATAATTGTTGTGTCAAAATGCGGGATGTAATCAGGATGCGGCGTGGAAGCTAATACAAACACAAACAAATGGTATTTATCCTCCCGAATGATCCCTCCCCTCCCTTCCCTAAGGGCCGCTGATGATAATACTCATGGAGGAGATGAATCAGTGCTAATATAGGGATTAGGAACAGATCCCAAACCCCAGCCTGGGCTGCAATCAAAAGGAGCGCTCTTAATTGAAATTAGAGCTGGGATTTCGGTGCCTCTGCAGAGATGGGTTAAGCCCATTGGGCCTAAACAGAAGGGAAAATAAAAATAGCATCTTTATTCAAGAACAAGAAGGTGGGAATGAGAAAAAAGATCCTCTCTGGCTTCGACACACCTGGTTTGCTCAGTTTCGGCTTTGCAGCTGGGTTTTGTCCCAGCGCCGATTCCCGCAGGCAGGGCACAGACGATGCTCCCGCTTCTCCCTCGGGCATCTCTCTGCCTTTTCAGCTTGAGACGGGTTCAGAAAGGATATTTCAAGATCAAACCACACCTCCCGTTCTCTGAGGGAACCCAGGGCAAGCTGAGCTCAGGGTCCTGTACCTGACTCTTTCCTGAAACTTTTTACTGCTCTGCAAGTGAAACGTGCTCTTTCTCCCGATGCTCACACCGGCAAAGATAAGCGTTCTCACTTTCATTCCTTTTATTCAGAGGCACAAAAGGAGAGGAAAAGACCACCTGAAAAAAGACACAACTCCTTCTTTTATTGCTGCTTCATTGCCCACATCCCTCTGTGCCCCAGGGCCACCTGGACCGATATCCTCAGCAGCAGAAAGACAATTTAATCTCCCCACCAAACCCATTTGAACCATTTATTCAGAGGGGCTGAATTCTTCCCAAATCCCAGTCCCAGGCAGGAGGGATGCTCAGGAGCCAGGTGCTTAATGGCAGCATCTCACTTTCTCCCTTTCCAAAGGTTTTGGTGATTAGTGACTCTTCCTCCTGACTCTCTCCCAGCCCTACACATCACCCTGAGTGATCCCTCTCCGTGGATGCTGCTCAAAGGAGTCTAACACACATGAGAAGTAGAAAATAGGATCCAGGCACAGATTATTCCCACGAGCACATTAGCAATTCCTGTGCTTTAATTCCAAATTAGATTTTATGTCTAAAAACAGGTTTCTGAATTCTTGGCTTGGGCACTGTGCCACAGTCTGTGCCTTGCGCCAGCACATACAAACCCAGACTGAAAACTGGCCCCAAAATAAATCACCCAGCTCCAAACCCTCATGCTGCCAAAGGCTGGGATTTGGCTCTGACCTTCACCATTCTCACTCCAGCCTCACACAGCCCAGTTGTACAAAAAACTTTTGTGATTTTCTTCTTTTCCCAGCCAGGAAAATCCCATTTCCAATGCTGAGACAGAGAGAAAACCCTCTATGAGCAGCACAGACTTAATCCATCTCCTTGGTGGCAGCAGGTCCTTGAGGGCAATCCAAGGGCTTGCAGGTCAGGAGAGACTCAGTGGAGTATGGCCAGTTAGAGATGACTTAGATGCATTCCCATTCCCTGTTTAAACTTCCTGTGTCTCCACAGTGTCCTCTCCAGGAAAAGCTGGCCCGGCAGCACACAAGTGTTCAAAAACATGAAGGAACAAATGGTGATGCTGTTCCTCATTCCAGGATGATGCTGTGGGTTTTACCAGCCTGCCTGCATCCCAGCCAGGCTTGGATTTATACCCCGAGGCTGCTGACAGCTCTGAGGACCCTGAGCTCACTAGATGGTTGTAACAACCAACATACCAGGAAGTGATAGGTTCTGCAGACACCAGAGGTTTGAAGACCACCCAAAAATCCTCCAGCAGCTTTTGTTTGTGCCTCCAATTACAAGTGCACTAGGATTAGCCATAGAGCAGACTCTGAGAGCAGCTCCCAGCTCCAAAAAGCCTGGCTCATCCCACACTGAGCCACTGAATGCAGTACAAGTCTTGAGCCCAGTCCTGAAATAAATTTATTTTAAACGCAAGCACGGTGTAGAAACTCAGCATTCTGCAGCCAGATGCCTTTGGAGCTGGTTTGCAGCTGGGCAGAGGTGCCTCTCAGAACTTTGGACATGTACAGCTAAATGAGCTCCCCGTGCTCTCACAGCAGGAGCAGATCCATCCCATCCAAATTCTGCTCCCAAAAACTTGGCTAGCTGCTCCGAGGGAGGAATCTGGTTCCTCCACCAGTAGCAGGGGTTGATGCCTCTAAAAAAGCCCAATTTAAGGACGACGTGAAGGGCACCTTGGCACTGCCTCTCTCCCTGCTGTCCACGGGACATGAGGGCTGGAGTGCAGCCTCCACACCCCAAGGATGTGTCGCATCCCGGGAAGGTTTGGGTTGGAAGGAACCTTAAAGTTCATCCTATTCTATCTCCTGCAATGGGCAGGGACACCTTCCACTATCTCAGGGTGCTCCAGGCCTTGTCCAACCTGGCCTGGGACACTTCCAGGGATCCAGGGGCAGCCACAGCTGCTCTGGGCACCCTGTGCCAGGGTCTCCCCACCCTCAAAGGGAAGAATTCCTTCCCAGTATTGCATCTAGACCTATCCTACTTTGGTTTAAGCCCACTCAATTCTCCACCTAACAAGACTCAGCAGAAAAGCAAAGACCTGAGAAGCCCTTGTCCCTGCTGCCACCTCTAAACACGGCGCTTTATTCCCAAGCTGATTTTCCTGTCTGTGAACAGCACATGTCCCGCCCTGCCGGCATCCCGAGGCTGGCCATCCTCCAGGCCCTCCTCCTGGCTCTACCAGCCCCTCGCCAGGCTGGAGTTGTCCCTACATGATTCCTCTCAAGTCACAAATTACAATGGAAGAGCTGGGCAAGCCCCGGTGGCTCCGCGGCAAACCCCGCACCCGCGGCGGGGCTGGCGGCAGGAGCGCGGATCGGCGCGAGCGTGGAAATTCATTCATATGAATTTGGAATATAATACCTGACACAAGATGTATCACTGCTGCCATGCTGCAATCCCAGATAAGGACACAGCAGTAACAGATGGAGGAACAAGGCACTTATCTTGTTAGCTGATGGATTTATCTCTCCTTCCCCCACCCTTCCCTACATATTCCATAGTGTGCAGAGAGCCGCGCTCCTCGGCAGAGCAGCATATGGAGCACGAATTGATTTCTTCCTAACACCCCCTCCACACTTTAATTCAATAAGAGCTGGAGTGGCGGATAAACAGCTTGTTGTGCTAGGAAAATTTCAAAACAGTCAAGAAAATGTCAAACTGTCTTTTTTATGAGTGTCTTTCTTTTTTTTTTTAATTTTTTTCCCCTTTTTTCTTTTTTTTTCTTTTTCATTCCCCCTTTTCCTCGGATGTTCAGTGAGGAGCTCCGTGTCTGGAGTGAGCAGTCCATCCCTGGCAGACACCTGTACATCTCCTGTCAGGCCAGTCCATGGCAAAAGGTGGCTTTGGTCCCATCCTTGGATGGGAGATGGGAACACAGCGACTCTGGGTAGAAGATTAGGCAGATGGTTTCATCTGGCAGCTCCCTTAATCTCATTACTGGAGCTGGTGGAAGTTTTTAATGTGCTCTCTCTTTCCTTCTCTACCCTTATCCCATTCAAAATGCCTTGTCTCAAAAAAACCCAGACATGTTTCCTTAGTGGTTTCTTTGTTAGGAACAGATGAAAAAAATCTTAAAAAAACTATTCCATTTTTATTTTTGGTGTCCTCTCCCCCTCTATTATTTAGTGCTGAAAAGGAAGAATTATTAGAGGAGAGGAAAAAGCAAAATTGGATGTTTTCTGGTCCTTGCTTAAAAATTAGGAGCTCTTTGGAAATAGCAGGGACGTGTTTCTGAAAACCAGAAGGCACCTTGTGTGCTCTTGCCCTGCCAGTAAACCCAAGCAAAGGCTGCAGCCATGGAGGTTTATTGAGGAATGCAGAAATCCAGCCCTGGTGGACACCAGCATGTGCCACACTCAAGGGTCCTTGCTGGCCTCCAGACCTCTCCCAAACACCTTGTTCCTGCTATTCCTTACGCAGCTGCCTGTTTCCAATGAGCCATGAACCTGAACTCGCTCCCAAACACCCTAGCCCATCACTTCCCTCCTTCCCAGCTCTCTCCACGCCTCCCTAGGTTGTTCTCCTGAGGGATTCTCACAAGATAAAACCCTTCAGGACTTCTCCTCCCCATCCATGCATCCGTCCAGCAGCTCATTTCCCTTGAACTTCCCTGCAGAGCAGAGACCAGCACAGTCCCAAAGCCCCGCCTGGCACCACACATGGCCTGAGCCATCCCTGGCTCTCAGATCCCAGAGCTGCTGAAAACCATCTCCAAGCGGGTTTGGAGGAGGAGTTGAGCAATCACTCCAAGTGTCTGCTCTCATATTTTGAATAAGTTGACATGAACACAGGGAAAGAAAAGAGGAATGTGCTCCCAAGTATGACCAAATGGAAAACAGGTGGATTCCCAACAGCAAGAACAGAAGACCTCACTTAAGTGAAGGAATAAAAATGTGTTCCCTAAAAATTGTAGGAGCTGCTCTGTTTTCTTCAAAACTTCTCCTGCAGAGTCTCGGCATGGATTCAGGATTGTCCCTCAGGCATGCAGGGGACATGCTGTGCACCCATGGATGGCCTCAGCACCCTGGTCAGAATACCACCACCCCCTTATCCTCCATCACCAGCAACTGCTTTTAGAGGTCAGACAAGGAACTGGCATCCACAAACCCCACCTCAGGACAGTGTCATCTATTGGGGAGCAGAAATAAAAACAGACAAACCCACGGGACAGGCAGCAGCACGGGCCTGGGGCTGCACACCCCTGTGGGGTGAGTGTGTTATGCTCCAGCAGCACCCAGAGCAGCAGCAGCGTGGGCTGGGCACACGCTGGGCATGAGCTGGGATGGTTTGGGGCATAAATGGACCTGCAGGAGGGTGTCCAGGGAAGGAGAGCTGTGTCCTGCAGTTCTCCATCTCCTGCCATCCGCCTGCTGCTGTGCTGGAAGGCGAGAGCTGCCTCCCCACCCCCTCTGCAGCAGAGCAGTGCAGAAGGCTGCAGGATCCTGCAGGGAGCTGGCGTGTTTAGCATGCAGGAGAGAGTGCAGAGCAAAGCCCTGTCTCGTGCCACGGAGCAGCCGGCCGGGAGCAGCAAATTGCTGCTGGAAGGAGCCGGGCGCTTGGTGAATCTGCAGCCCCTCGCTGCTCCCCCTCCTCTTCCCATTTAGCTCCTGGTCGCAAAGTAGGGATGGGGTTTGGTGCATAATCTACCTCTGCCTCAGTTTCCCTCTATGAGAGAATGCCATCAGCCATCCCACTACAGCCCCAAGCTGTCGGGGAGGAGCAGCAAGGAGCTCATCCCTCTGCTCCAGAACCATCAGCTCCTCGCTCCATCCCTTCCCCTGCCAGCTTGCACCCAGGCACCCACTACCCCAATGACAGTGGCAGCACCCAGGCACCCATGGGTGATCCATAACAGCACCCAGGCACCCACAGGTGGTCCATAACAGCACCCAGGCACCCACAGGTGGTCCATAACAGCATCCAGGCACCCATGGGTGATCTCTAACAGCACCCAGGCACCCACAGATGATGTATCTAAACACCCGTGGGTGATCCATCCCAGCATCCAAGCACCCATGGGTGATCCAAAACAGCACCAGGCACCCATGGGTGATGGGTCCCAGCCAGCACCCACCCCACGCCACAGCCCCACACTGAGCTTTCCTCCTCCACTGCAGGCTGGGGCTCAGCCCTTCCAAGCCTTACCTGCCACCAGGGTCCCCTCCTCATCCCTTCCTCTCCTCACCTCCCTCCGTGGCCACACCAGGGAGGGCAGCAAAGCAGGTGACAGCACACCAACACCAAGGACAGCCAGTCCCCATTTGATGCCGGTGTCTCTGGTCAGCTCTGACCCCCTGCACCCACCCCTCCCCCCGGAAAAGGACATGGAGAGCCCTCTCTCCCCCCACCCAGGACATTTCAAACCTGTCCCTTTCAAAAGAAGCTCTTGCCAAGCACCCAATTACAGCTCAGTGACTGCAGATGAAAAACTGCTCTTGGAGCATCCTGTTTTCTCTTTATTTTTCCCTCTTTTCAAGGCTCCTTTTCCCTCCCTTCTCATGAGGTTAAAGAGCTAAAGACCAACTCAGAGCCAGATAATAGAGTGACAGCGCCTCATAAAAAAGCAGCCGAAGCTTTGGAGAAAGCTGGCATACGGTGCATTAGGGATTTCTGTCGCGGCAGCTGGGAGTAACAGTGACCCTCTGAACTCAATTTGCTCCACGGCTTGAAAACGAAGGAAAGCCTTTGGACTGTCAAACTCCTCCTTTGGCTTCCAAGGGTGGCTGCAGACTCTGAGCGAGCTTTTTGGGGCCCAGCGTGCCCCTCACCCTACAGCAACTGCCCTTGCTTCATATCTGGGGCTGGAGGTGGCATCCCAAACGCTGCAGGGATGCGGGATGTGGTGAAAAGGGAGGATAACACGCGGGATGGGAGCGACACCGAGCTGTGGAGATGTGGATTTGTACATTACAAGGACTCAACCTGCCCCAGCCCAGCAAGAGCAGAGGGACAAGGGACATGTGAAAGGTCGGTGCTGCACGGGAAGAGCTCAGAGCTGCTGCAGCACACCCATCACTTCCCCTCTGCCTTCCTCTTCTTCCTTTTTTTTTTAATTTTTTTAATGAGTAGAAAATTCTTCCCACTACGCATTAGCGCCCAACGTAATGGTGCAAAGCATTTTTCATTTATCATCATAAGGCCAGTCAAACGAACCCCCTAATAACATAAATGCAAGAGGAAAGCTATTAGAGTTTATTTGTGCAGTGGCTTTGAACTCGTCCCCACTGCTCCAGCAGTGTGACTGGAGGGGCTGGATGGAGCTTGGATCTTTAGGACCTTTCATCCTCGGCGAGCCAGAGCCTTTCCTTACAGAACACTGCAACCCTGCACGTGTTGCTGTACTGGCTGAATTATCAAAATACCTAAACACCTGGAATAACCCGTTGCAAACAGCCACTGAAATTCCTCCAAATCAGGTTGGACAGGGCTTGGAGAAACCTGGGGTAGTGGAAAGTGTCTCTGCCCATGGCAGGAGGGGAAATGAGAGGGGCTCTGAGGTCCCTCCCAGCCCAAACCAGTTTGGGATTCTCCAAACTCCCTGCCTTGCAATAACTGTGCTGTGCTCCAAGTCAAGGCACGAGGGAACACACCTGGCTGTTGCTCACCTGCATCTAAAGGTCTCCAAATCCTTTGCTGTTTATTCCTCCCATGCAGACCTGAAAATAGGCATTTATTTTCCACAACATACAGTGCCTGCAGTCCCTAACCCAGCTCTGCACCTCTGCCAAGAACTATCAGAGAATCTCTGCTGTGCCCAGACCTCCTCCTCTGCCACCCCCAGATTGTACAGCTTTGGGAGACCAGTGCCATGAAATAGCTCTACACATGTTGGTGAGGCTCATGCAAGAAAACTTCCCTATAAATAAAAAGACTTGGAACATTTAAGTCATTCCTCTATACAGCTCTTTGCTCTCCTTTGCAGCAGCCATTCCCATCCTAGGGTTTCACCACAAGGACAAGAGGAAACAGCCTGAGGTTGCTCCAGAGGAGATTTAGGCTTGATATTACGAAAAATTTCTTTATGGCAAGAGATGTCAAGCCCTGGAGCAGGCTGCCCAGGGAAGTGGTGCAGTCACCATCCTTGCAGTAGGGATTGAAGACATGTATGGATGTGGCACTTGGGGACATGTTTGCTTGTGGGCTTGGCAGTGCTGGGGGACTGATTGGACTCCTTGGATGATCTTAAAGGTTTTCTCCAACCTAAATTATTCCAGGATTCAGTGATCTTTCACTGCTGCCTTGCAGATCCATCCTCATCGTTCCAGGTCACTACCCTCAGCATTCCCCATCCCCAAGATCTCCCAGCATCAACAGCTCTCCTCCTACAGCAGCCCCGTCCTGGAGAGCCATGACAAAGCATTTAATTTTATACACAATAATTTCCTCATTAAGCCGAAATTAAATGCGTATTTCAAAACCTACGAGCAAGAGCAAACTGCTCAGTCTTATGCTTTATTAAACAAAAAAATCTTTGTGTGGAAAGAGGTTTGGTGCCAAATTACAGCCCTGCTGATGGGGCTGAGCTATTCCCAACTGTGTCAGGATGTGTGGTGCCAGCAGAGAGGGCCCGCACTGCAGAGGGAAACAGTGGCACCAGCCTGAAAAATCAGTTTAATCATTAAGAAGTTTATTTCACTCAACTTCAACAAATTGTCATGTTTAGCAGACAGAAAACTTCCAGGGAAGGGATGCTGCAAAGCAGCAGGAGCCCCTGTGCAAGGGTAACCTTCCCTCCTTCAGCAGGCTGCCCGTTGGAACAGGGAAAATTCACAGTACAGATGATACTGGGAAGAAGTGTTTTGTGGTGAGGGTGGTAAAGCACTGGCACAGGTTTCCCAGAGAGGTGGTAAATGCTTCATCCTTGGAAAGAGACAAGGTTAGGGTGGATGGAGCTTGGAGCTGCCTGTCCCCACTGCTCCACCAGTGTGACTCCATGGATGGAGCTTGGATCTTTAGGACCTTCCATCCAAAGATATTCCTCAGCGAGTCAGATCCTTTCCATACAGACCACTGCAACCCTGCACATGCTGCTGTGTTGCATGGATTGCCAGAATAAACACAGAAATACCTGAAACAAGCCATTGCAAAGGGCCACTGAGATGTGAGGGAGTGTCCAAGCCAGGCTGAACAGCACTTGGAGCAGCCTGGGATAGTGGAAGGTGTCCCTACCCATGGCAGGGCGTGGAACAAAACAAGCTTTGAGGTTCCTTCCAACCCAAACTGTTTTATGATGGGATACCAAGAAATCCAGGCTTATTCCAGGCATGGATATAGGGGTGGACAGCAGACCCACCCTGTGGTGTAGATGGGGACAAGGTGCCATCAGTGAAGCACATCTGGAGGTGTGGAGAGCATTCCTTTACCAAAGCCAGCAGGTAACACCAGGCATCAGGCTAGAGCAGCCCATCACCTGCCCATAGCCAGCAGCCATCTCCCCCTCTGCTCCCACAGCCCTACAAAGCCAGAAAAATAACCTCTGATAAAACCCAGACGTGTTTCAAAAGCTCCACCCTGCCCCAGTTTGCAGTGATGGGCTCTGGATCACAGGCTCTGCAAAGGGCTGCCCTGGGTGCAGAGGTGCAGCAGGGCCAAAAGGGGTGGGAGGCAAAACTCAGGTGGAAAGAAGCTGACACAAATTCAGAAAAAGGATCAGGGCAGAGCGGGGCTCACAGGAAGGGGAGACAATAAAACCCAGCGAGGCAGACAGAGATTAATGAGTGTTTCCCAGATATGATAATTTCTGGACATCCATCAAATTTAATGTGCTCCTGGGCTAGTCAGAGGCACTGCAACTCTCTGACAGAGGGGAGGGGTCCTGGGGGGCTCGGTGGGACCCAGGCACGGCCAGCCCACCCTGCAGCACCTCTGCCTGAGCTCGTGGGTGCTGTATTTTCTCTCATACCTGTGTGTTTGTGCCCCCTGCAGCAGCACATCAGCTGTCACAGCTGGGCGCTGGTGACACATCCCTGAGGACACAACAGCCTGTTTTGGGAAGGCGTCTGTCAGCGAGCCCGTGTGCTCCCTGCCAAGGTGTCACCACGTGGGGACAGCGCTGTGGCACCCACAGCCCGGCTGCCACCAGCTCCTGTTCCACCACTGCCACGGGAATGCCAAACTGCATCCTCTGTGAGTGCCTGCTCAACCTTCCATGCTCCAGAGAGCAGCTGGGGGGAGGCTCAGCCCCCAGATCCCTGTGTTTAACACCAATCCAACACATGAGCCAGCCAGGGTTTAACTTCACCTTGGTTGGTGCCAGCACAAGCAAAGCAACATGCACTTGTGGTTTCTCAGGCACAGCTGGAGGGGCAAATCCCTTATTCTCACTAGAATCCAAGGGAATAGGATTGTTTGCCTGAGTTATTTCAGACTGGGCCTGTTGTTGCAGTCTCAGAATTCACAGGGAGTCTCTTGATGCCATCCAGCCACTCTGCAACATCTCCACGTTTGCGTCCAAGCCCCGCAGGAGCCACCCCTGAGCTGCCACAGCCTGGCCTTGCTGCTTTAAAAAAGCTACCACAAATCCCATGGGAAAGGAGACTCCCACATGCTGAAACCACTCAATCATTGAATCCCAGAGTGGTTTGGGTTGAGGGGGATCTTTCAACTCATCTCATTCCACCCCATGCCATGGGCAGGGACACTTTCCACTGTCTCAGGGTGCTCCAAGACCCCTCCAGCCTGGCCTTGGACAATTCCAGGGATCCAGGAGCATCCACAGCTTCTCTGGGCACCCTGTGCCAGGTCCTCCCCACCCTCACAGGGAAGAATTCCTTCCCAATATCCAATCTAAACCTCCTCTACTTCACTGAAGCAGATGATGTGCTCCAGTGACCACCAGCACTCCCTGCCGAGAGCCCTTTTGGGTTGAGGGGGATCTTTCAACTCATCTCATGCCACCCCCTGCCATGGGCAGGGACACTTTCCACTGTCTCAGGGTGCTCCAAGACCCCTCCAGCCTGGCCTTGGACAATTCCAGGGATCCAGGAGCATCCACAGCTTCTCTGGGCACCCTGTGCCAGGTCCTCCCCACCCTCACAGGGAAGAATTCCTTCCCAATATCCAATCTAAACCTCCTCTACTTCACTGAAGCAGATGATGTGCTCCAGTGACCACCAGCACTCCCTGCTGAGAGCCCTTGGCTCGTGACTGCAGCTCCTGCCCAGCTCTGCTCTCTGCTCCCAGACAGACCCGTAGCTCTGGAGCCAGAGAGCACTGCAGTCCCTGTCAGCTCCCCACCAAGATTTGTGTGCAGTGCAGAATTCTTTATTGACATTTAAAGGTCTTGGACAACCAGCCCTACACATCTTTGTTAGGGGGGATGGGAATCACTTCACCCAAATCGGCTGCCTCAAGGTTCAGAGTCAGGTGTAAGATGTTTTTGCCTGGTTCAGTGACAAGCAGCATGTCCAGGTGCTGTCACTGCCCCTGGGGGCTGTCGGGGCCACCAAACCCTTGTGCTCCTGGGGCATTGACGCAGGAGGCTTGGAAAAGGAAGCCAGTCCTTCCTGCACATGTGGAGACAACAGTCTGGTCAGAGAGAGAGAAAGCTAGATAAGCTTTCCCACGAACTGGACTGGGAAGTTTTAGGGAGGCAGAGAGAAGGAATGGTAAACAAATGGTAAACTGTCTGCAGGTGGTGTTTTGAACAAGTTGATTTTCTCATAAGATGTTTTACCAAAGGGTGTCTTCTTAATTAGTCAATCATGTGAAATGTGTTGATTAAATGACCAATCAGGTCCCCCTGTATCAGAACAGTGTATAAAAGAAGGGGTTTTAATAAACTCAGGGCTTCTATCCTCTTACCTTCTGACCCAGAGTCCGTGTCACTTATCCATTCCTGATTGAATGGTGACATCCACGGACCTGGGCACAAATGTGCCATGTGGCTTGGACAAGGAGTGAGCTGGCCAGGATGGCAGCAAACCACCCAAAATCCTCATCTGGAGCAGGACACAACCAGGAGCCATCCCCAGCCCTGCCCAAAATGTGCAAGCATGGGACATGGAGAGCACAATGGGGAATGGGGAACATCCCTGGCAAGCCCTTCTTCAACCAAGGGACAGAGCCAGAAGGACAGACAGAGCAGAGTCTGGCAGGACACAGTCCATCCCTGTCCAAGGGAAATGTTTGAGAAGGTACAGAGAAAAGCCCGAGGTTTCCTGCCTAGGAAACAGGGACTTCAGCCTTTAAGGAGGAAAGTAATTTTGGGTGAGAGTGGTGATGAAACGATCGAGTCCTCAAGCAGATGGAAAGCTGTGGAATGTGGATAATGGACTTCAAAAGCCAGATTTCAAAAAATTCAGGAAGCTGGTAGATGGGTTCTCCTGGGAAAATAATCACAAAGAAGGGGAGAGCTGGCAGTTACTGAAAGAGACTTTATTACACACACAATAGCAGGTTATCCCTGTGCAAAGGGAAGGTAGGAATCCTAGGAAGAGGCTGCTGTGGCTGAATTCAGAGTCATTCAATGACCTGGGAATGAAAAAGGAATCATGAAAAAAGTATGGAAACAAGGGCTAATAATTAAAGATGGGTATAACAGAGCCACAATGGCATAGATGGATAAAGTCAGCAGCACTCACATGCAAAACAAGTTTTAATTAGCAAGAGATATGAGAGGAGAATAAAAAGGCTCTTGGATTTGCTCAAAGGAAAGGAAAAGGAATGTTGGGTCCGTCACCAAGCAGTCAAGGAAAGCATGTGGCAGAGCTCCTCGGAGTTGTGTTTGGTTGGATCCATATAAAGGCAGGTGTGTGGTCAGCAGACGGCTCCAAAATTCATGCTAACAGGGAAATGGCTTTCAGACTGGAGCAGGGGGAGAAGATGGGTTAAAAAAAAATTAAACTGGCAGAGATTGAGGAAAGTCTCTGGAGAGTGATGAAAAATCGGGCAGAAACGTCGCTGAGCCATCAGCGCTGCTCTTTGGGAGCTCGTGGAGGCCAGCAGCAAGGGCAAGAAATCTTCATATCTTTGAGTAAAAAAACCCAGGAGCTGTAGGCAATCAGCTCAGCTTCAATCACTGGGAAGATACTAAAACAAACGATGAAACTATCATAGCTTGTAAGGCCCGGGAATTTAATAAAGTGAGAAAAAAACCCACATCCACCACCAACATGAGTTTGTCAAGAACAGATCATGTCAAACCAACCTAATTTCCACCTTGACAGGATAACTAGACTTGGTGGATAAGAGGAAAGCTGTAGACATGATATACCTTGACTTTAATAAGGCTCCTGATGCCAGTCCCACGCGGCACCTCCGAGGAAAGTTGAGGAAGCACGGAGTGGATGTAATCGCTGAGGCTGGGGGCAGAGGGGAGGAGGGATAACAGCCTGTTGACAAAGCGTTCTCAAAGAGTGCTTATCTATTATTTACAACCATGCCAGGAGGCCAACCTACAGCAGGATTCCTCCGGGGTCTGTCCAGCCCTGCTCTCTCCAACATTTACATTTAACTGCTTGCGTTACAGAGCTGGGAAAGCTCTGATTTAAATTTGTAGATGATGCCCAGCCAGGAGGAAAAGGGCTGGAAGGGTTCTGAGGGTAGGACCAGAATCTCAAATCTCCTCTAGAAACAAAAAATAGGAAATCCAAGATGGACAGCCGTGACCTGATATGTCACATTCACATTTTCTGAAAAATCCTTTCACCCAGGATTTTTCTCCTGGGAAGCTGAGAAGCCTCAGAGAAAACGAAAAACAATATTACCTCATTTGCTTCTCCCGTGTTTTGCTCCTTTGGAATGTGTTTGGAGATTGTTTACCCACAGGTGATTATTTCACTGGTTTCTGCTGTGAATTATTTTGACTCAATGTCCAGTCAGTGCCAAGCTGTGTCAGGACTCTGGAAAGAGTCATGAGTTTTCATTGTTATCTTTTTAGCCTTTTGTAAGTATCCTTTCTGTATTCTTCAGTATAGTTTAGTATTCTTTAATATAATATAGTATCATAAAAGAATAAATTTGCCTTCTGAGAACATGGAGTCAGATTCATCATTCCTTCCTTCATCGGGCACCCCATGAATACAACAGTGATACAGTCAGAAAACATTGAATATGTGGATAAAAAGGACAGGAAAAACCTAAAGAACTGGGGTGTCAGAGCTGCCCACAAATTATGGAGGATTCAACCAGGCTACAGAAGATTGCAAATCTTAACAGGAGTGCTGTAAAAAGGACAAAGGAAAATCGTTTTGCTCCACTTGGTTTAATGCAAGGGCTCAGCTGCAGAACTTCAGCCCAACCTGCACACTGGGCTCTCAGAAAGGCAAAGGTCAAGTCACTGCAACTTAGCACGTTATCACCTCCCCACTGACCCGTGCTGACACTCTGTCTTCTTTCCCAGCACATCTGGCTGCCCTGAGCCTGCAGCTGGAGGTTCCCTTTCTTCTGAGATCAATCTAAAGTGCGTTTGCCACAGTGCAAGACACACATCTCTAATCGATGTGGAGCAATTGATTGCACGTCCCAGCCGGGACGAGCCGGGGTGAATCCATGGAATAGCAATGAAACAGGCAAGAGATGCAGCCAACTCCAGAGAAAGATGAAAGGCACCAGGGTTTGCTTTGTCACTAAAAGAGAAGATGGAGTAAGAATTGACAACTCTCTGCCCTTACATAAATATCATACAAAGCAGGGGAATATTTGTGCATCCCTTCAAAGAGACAGAAGAAAAAAACACTAATTTGCAACAGGGGTTTTGTGTGGGAACTTGGAATAACTTTGAGGCTTGTGAAGCCCCTGCAGAAGGGCTCTATCACCAGAGGGCAGCTCAGTTTCCCATGAAGCAGGCCCCACGTGCCCAGCTCCAGTGGAGGGTGAAATCAGCAGGGATCCACCCAGTCCTCATCCCACAAAGGTCATTCATCACCAGACTGCACAGGAACCTCTCAGGGTCCACAAAACTGTGGCAGCAGCATAAAATCTGGACCACAGACAGTGGCAAGTAGAAGTCCTCTCAGTGACATCCAGGAGATCCGTCTGCGAGCTCCCGCTCACCAGTGGGAGCAAGGGCTCCACTGTCTCAGACAGCGTGACCCCACAAATCACAGCAAGACACACTCAGCACTTTTATTCTTTATTGTTACAGTTCAGACAGCTCCATTATTTATCCAGATTACTTATTCATGTTCCATTTCCAGGGACAACCTGCTTCAGTGGTTAGAGCAATCATCGCCTCTCCCCCTCCACTCTCCCCCAGCTCTCGTCCCACTTTTTGTGGCATTTGGACACACCACTGTTTGTGTAAGAGCATTGGCCTTAACCAGAGAATAATTCCATCCATCCCAGGCCCTCTCTTGCACTGCTCAAGGGCTCTGACAAGGGGAGGATTGAAAAAGCACAGCCCAAAATGACAGCTAAGCCTCAGACAGTGACTGACAGAAGCACTGAACGTTTCCTGAGGCAACTCAATCAGAACAGGTTTTCTGGCCATCGTTAGAAGCTAAACCAATTCAGACAAATATCACTCCTACCTGGAGGGACAGCAAGGGCTCATCATTAAGAGCAAGGTGGCAGCTGGCCTGGATTACACAGAGCTATCCAATGTATTTCCATATATCGCCCTCTTTTCAAGGCTGCACCTCAGAGGGCACATGGACCTTCACGCTTTTGCAAAGATTTGAAGGCTGAAAGGTTATCATGATGTGCTGTCTCCAAGCTTAGATCACACCCTTTTCTCTCAGGTGAGACCCCAAGCAAACTCTACCTCCCACACAAGTCTCCTTCACCCAAGCTGAGTGGGATTGGTGGCTCCTGAAGCCATCCAGTCCTGGGAATCACATACTCCCTCTGTTGGAGGGCTCAATTTCCTTGTCTGAAGTGCTGACATTAAAGTTTCACCCCTGTGAGAAAGCATTTAGAGGAGGAAAACTATTTCGAAGGGCAAAACATATTACTGCCAGAACTTATGACTGCTCCTCTGCCAAGCCCCAGTTGGATCCTGCACCTCCAGGTACCATCAGCATCAGCTCAAACCCACATCTGCAACATCTGTCCTCTCCACCATGCCTCCCTGTGGCACTCACAAATTCCCCAGGAAAAACACAGAGGTGAAAGAAATTAAAAAACTCCCTAGAGCCACTGAGCGAACTCCCTAACAAAATGCTCAACTCTTGTGAAATCAAGGGAGGGTTCTCCAAGGAGCAGTTCCAGACAGAGCAGCCGCCTAACAAGGCTGCAGACAGCACTCCAGACACACATTCCTGACTGCCAGACAGCAGGGGCTGCACCCCACGGCAGCGGGCGCTGAGCACCTCGGAGACACGCGGCAGAGAGAGCGCTGCCGGCTCCGAGAGCCAACGGTGCTGAACAGAGTCAGGAAGGAATCCTGGGAGGGTTTGAGATGAAAGGAAATTTAAAGTTTATCTCACTCCACACCCTGCTATGAGCAGGGACATCTTCCACTACCCCAGGTTAGTCCAAGCCCTGTCCAGCCTGGCCTTGGGCACTGCCAGGGATCCAGAGGCAGCCACAGCTGCTCTGGGCACCCTGTGCCAGGGCCTGCCCACCCTCCCAGGGAACAATTCCTAATTCCCAATATCCCATCCATCCCTACCCTCTGGCAGTGGGAGCCATTCCCTGTGTCCTGTCCCTCCATCCCTTGTCCCCAGTCCCTCTCCAGCTCTCCTGGAGCCCCTTCAGGCCCTGGCAGGGGCTCTGAGCTCTCCCTGGAGCCTTCTCCTCTCCAGGTGAGCACCCCCAGCTCTCCCAGCCTAGCTCCAGAGCAGAGGGGCTCCAGCCCTTGGAGCATCTCCTTGGCTGAGCCAGAAGCACTCTCAGCAATTTTTAGCCATTTGCTCGGTATTTCACCACTCTTACTTATATCCTTACTTACAAAAAACACAGGGCAGAAGCACAGATAGAATCATCCATCATAGATATAGATCAGAGACATCCTCACACGGCCATCAGTGACCTCCTGCCACCACCACCACTTCCAGCTCACCACCTACCAGCAGACATCCATTTCCAGGTCACTTGCAGAGAGCTACAACAAGTGCAAAGTCCCAAGAAATCACATTCTGAGTGCGTGAATACCCCCAGCTCCAACTTCCAGCCTC
This sequence comes from Pyrgilauda ruficollis, assembly GCF_017590135.1. Taxonomy (NCBI): domain Eukaryota; kingdom Metazoa; phylum Chordata; class Aves; order Passeriformes; family Passeridae; genus Pyrgilauda; species Pyrgilauda ruficollis. The sequence goes on along the minus strand of NW_024526822.1, from coordinate 2,371,584 downwards.
TTCTCTGAGCTGTCCTTTGAGGTGCAGAGCAGCGGCGGCGGCTGAGAGATGCTCTAATCACTGCATCTAATTTCAAACGGTGTGAGGACCATGTTATGCCTTGGGATAAATGGGCAAGGCTGCCATTGAAGTAAAAGAGAGCTAGGCACTTCAGAAGCTGGAGTTTGGCCTCAAAAATAAAAAAAAAAAAATAAAAAGCCACTAAAACTGAACTGTTAAGATGCATTTAAAAACATAATAAAGCAGATTAGCAATCAAACTGAGTGGCTCGCTGGGGATCTGATAAGTGGGGAGGGTTCTAGAAGCACATATCACCACTGAAAAAAGGCCAAAAAAGCCTTGTTTAGAGTAAAAGTGACTTTTGATCCAAGAAAACGGCATGGAAATGCAGTTTTTCTCATGCATTTTCCATGAGAGAACAAGCCCAATCAGGCTTGTTTTAAGCAGAGATGCTGAAGCTCCCACCTGGAGTGTTCTGCACTGGGAGGGACAGGAAATTGCCCAGTGACTCAGTAACATGATGTAGGCGACAACCTTGTGCCTCCTGGATGCTCAAAGCACTTTTGACTCATTCAGGGAGTCACTTGACCCAACCCCATCCCAACCTCCTCAACTATGCCGTGAAGGAGCTGCAAAAGGAGCTTGCTCCTTCACTAATCCTCTGGAACTGGGTTTTGGGAGTTTATTAGCTCATTAAAACAGCCTTGAAGGAGGCACTTTTATCCTAAAACATGGCGTAGCCACTGGGAGGAGTCAGCTTTAGGAAAGGGCAGGGGGAAGGTGAGTGGACAGGTGGGGAGGATGGTGAGAGCTCAGCCTTTTCCTTCCAAGATTTTCTCAGCAATTCTGGACGCAAAAACTTCTGAGACAGCGGCGTATTGGGCTGCAGAGGCTGAAGCACCTGCTGCTATAACTCCAAACCTCTCACTGCCTTCAGACCCAGGGATCCACCCAGGGTTTGACGCCCACCAAGCTTTCATGTGCCTGGAGGCCAGCAAGGGATGACCCAGGGCCACCTCCTCTGAGACCTCCTTGTGTCTCACAGTCTCCTGAGCTCTTGGCTTTGCAGAATTCCTCCTGCCCAAGGCTGCCTGAGCTTATTCCCAACCAGATTAATTGGCTGGATTTTGTCTGGAAAGGTTGGAAAATAGAAGGTATCTCTTATTGGAAGCTTGTACAGTAACCATCTTGCAAAGAAGGGGCAGGGGGCTCATGCTCAACCCAAATTCCACATGTATCAGTCCAAAACGTGGTTCAGGTTTATTAAATCTCTAAATTCTCTGTAAACAACTCAAAGGACACATCCCTCATGCCACCAAACCCCTTTATGGTATCAAAACCAGCACATGACCAGTGTCAGAAGGCACTCACTGTGCCAGGGTGGAGCTCAGTGCCCCAGGGAAAGAGGGTGGGACACCTTTCTCCCACGGGACCTGGGGCCCCACCCATGCAGGGGAAAGGCATAACCCCCATGCCCCTGCAGATCCCTTCCAGCTGAGGATAGCCCATGATTCCATGATAACCACAATCAGGATCCCTGTCAAATCTTCCCAGCACAGTCTGGATGCCTTTTCCAAGCTGATCCCCCACCCAGCACATGCCACTTTTGAGGGGGCTCAGCACCCTCAAAACATGGGGTGCTCAAGCCTTGTCACTTCAGCTGGGGTCAGGGAGACTGAAAACACAAGTGTATAATCCTTTCACGAGTTAATTAAAGCACCCATCCACCCTTCATTCGAACCATTAGTCATGGCTGTTTACAATTAATTATTTGGAACCAAATCAAACAAACAAAGAGAAGACACAGGAAGAAGAGAGAAAGCCAAGCAGAGCCAGGGTGCTCCTGCAGCAGGGCATTAGCAAGGCTCATCCCTGCCTTCCCAAAGTGAGGCACAACCCCTTTTAGCCAGCACAAGGGTTGCTGGAAGTGAGGACCCTGCTTGAAGTCTGGGTTTTACCTCGAGCTGCCTCTGTGACCTTGGGAAAACCTCCCTGTCCCTCCTTGCTTCACTGCCAGCCCCTCATGCCATGACCCATCGCTGTGCTGTTCCCTACACACCCTCCTTTGCCCTTGAAGTGGGAATAAACCACAAATAATTGATTTACACAGCACAAGAGCTCTTTGGTGAGGCACTTGGGTGGGCAGGAGCCAGCACTTCCAGCCCTGACCTAGCCCCAGCACCAGGACTTGCAAAACATCTGCAAGACCTCAGGTGAGCTGAGAACAGACCTTTCCACCTGCACAGAAAGCCTGGGAAGGGCTCCTGAATAATGCAAGGAGGGCAAGCAGCTCTCCTCCTGCTCCAGTGGAGGCTGTGTCCCCAGCTGAAGCTCTCTGCCCTAGTTTATCTCCTCTTTTCCATGATCTCTCTCCATGCTGAAAGCTTCATTTCAGTGCAGGTATGCGAGGGGAGAAGGGGAGGTGGGGATCAGGGAACCATCCTTCCTTTTCTCTTCTGATTTCCCTTGCATTTCCTTCCCTCTCATTTGCTGCCACAGCTACACTCTGTCTCTTCTCCCCAACCTCTGTCTCCTCGATGCCCTCTCTGCTCCCCATCAAGACAGGGTTTAATGTCTTTCCATCTTTTCCTGGGTAAATTGCAGCGAGTCTGCCGGCTGCTCGGGTGGAACACACTGTTTTATATGCGCCATAAAGGGAGAGAACTCTGTAAACAATATTATTTTTAATAAAATCCAAGTCTTTGGCAGGCCAGCTGCTTTTGTGTCTGTCTTAATTTAATCAGACGATCAGCTCTCTCAAGCAGCAAGAGGGAATGAAAAGCATTAGCAAGGAATCAGGGAACTGGTGAGGAAGAGACATGATTTCCATCAAGAGCTTTCCAGCCCAGTGTGTTGCTGTGAGAGCAGGACCAAGGTTTTGGGAAACAGATTCCCAAAACAACTTTGTCAAGGTGCAGGAAGGACATGGGCACACCTGGGCGTAACACCTATCCTGTAGTGCTTGAAAAAGAGCTGCTATGGGCCATGAATAAACCCAGGCTTAACAACACCTCCAGTCAGAGCAGATCACTGTGAGGTGGGAAGGTGTCTGACATAGCCCACACTCCCTAGGATGGGAATTCTGCCCAATTTGGTGACCCCCCAAAGCTTGTACCCAGGTACAGCCACCCAAGCCAGCACCCATCAACTCCCTGTTCACAGCCAAAACCCAAACCAGCCCTGTTTGACAGGTCAAAATCCAAAATCAAATCAATACAGTGATAGTAATAAGGATTAAGTACTCAATTCTGCAAATATATCCCCAAAATCTAGTCAAGGCTAGATCCAAGCTGGATCCAGGGTAAAAGCTGCCTCCAAAAAGGGGAGGGGAAGAGATGGTGCTGGCAGCTGGAGCAAGGGGAGAAGAGAGCAGCCCTGAGCAGCCCCTGACATGCAGCATCATGAGCAGCAGCTGAGTTTGAAAGGTGCCACTTACAGACAGCCAAAACCTGGCAGAAACAGCTGATTTTGTGACACTTCTGTTCTTCAAGACCAAGCAACAGCCAGAGAGCATCTGCCGTGGGCAGACAGCTCCTTTCCCTGCTCCAAAGCCTCTGAGCCAGCAGGCTCCACACTTGGCCATGATGTCCTCCAAGCCTAAACCATTCCAGATGTGATTCCTGCCTGCTTCTCATAACTCTTTGGGGGAGGTTTTTGGCAGCTAGAGCAGCCCAGAGCACAGGGCAGGACTCCCCTGGTATGGGACTGATCAAGGGTTCCACTCTTCTACTCAAAGTCACAAATCCTCCAGAATAAAAATCCTCCAAAATCTGAAATAATAAAAACTAATTACAGACACAAAGTAAACAAATTAATTGATGTTTACTTGTTTACCCAGTCACCAAAAAAATTGTTAATGACTGAATATGTATTTTTAAGATATTAAACTGTGCTAAGGCACAGCCATAAATATCCCCAGTAAAGCAAACATGGTGCTCGGCACTGCAAAGGAACTAAAATTAGTATTTAATTACAAGAAATCGCTCGAAGTTCTTTTGCTACCATTAATCACTTTCAATTATGAATGTAATTATAAGTCATCTTGTCTCTTTGGGTGGTCGCTGCTGGGACCTGAAGCAGTGACCTGTGCTCCAGAAGAGAGAACCCCACTTTGCTCACCAAATGACAACTCCTTGCTGGCTGTGCCAACGGGATGGATCAATTAGTGCCTGCACCAAGCTCCTGAGGAGCCAAGGGCATGCAAACAACGTGAGGCTGAGGGGGAAAACTGAGTTACTGCATCCCCTCTGCCTGCACTGATTGTGCACTATCCACCCATGGCAGAATCAGAGCTACGAAGACAGAGAAATTGATGTGAAAAATCCTCCATGTCCTCAGATCATTAAAGGACGAGATGATAATGTTATCTCTTGCCACGAGGCAAATCAAAGCCTTGAGAGTTCCTTCCCTGCCACAGGATCATTGCAGTGGGGACATGTGCAGCTCACTCTGTGCAGGCAGCAGAGTGGAGCGGAGGGCACAGCCAAAAACTGATCCCCTCCACTCCTGGCTCTGCCCTCCCCCTCCACCGGGTTGCACCACGGTCAGCATCACCTCCTGGCAGTTAAAGATGGAGCACGCTCGCTGCAGAGGGGGCTTTCAGCTATGGATCAGTTCTCAGGGGAATCTACATCAGGAATCTGCGAAACATAATTAAGAAAAGCAAATTCATTAGCCATAAGCGCTGATTTTTTTTTTTTTTTTTTTTTTTTTCTGAAGGAGGTGGCACTTTTCTTCTGGGCAACTTGCAAATCAAAAATAAAAAGCTGAAAACTCCCTCTCTGCTCGGTGCTCAGCCTCCTTCATCAGCTCAGGCTTCGCTCAAAGAGTTTGGGATGTGGAATTCAAGCCCTGACTGCAGACGGTCCCTGAAATAAATCCTCATGTGGAGGCAGCTGCTGGCAGAGCACCTCCAGCCTGGGACACCCCTGATAACCAGGACACTGCACCAAGAACTGCTGCCTTGACTGCCCCCAAATCCCCTCAGCCTCACAGCCTGCTCCTGGCACTGCACAGCACCTAAGAGGACCAAAATACAGAAGACAACGTGGAAGATCAAATGGAAACGTTCACTTTTGGTTCCCTTGGTACTTCTTCACAGGGAATGTGATTAGACTGTCCTTATCTTGGTGGGAACAGTTGTTAGCAATAATGAAATCATCCAGTCCTTTTCTTTTTGAAATCCAGCCATATCCTTTGGCTCCAGGAAACAGGGGCAGTGACATGTGCTGTTTTCATAAAAAGCCACAAGACAACATATTTCATCACAGTAAATTCCCTTCCCTCAAGTGAAGAGCAAAGGAGAGAGATTTCAAGGACAAGAAAAGTTTCAGCTAAAAGAAGGGGCTGAGCTGCACTTCTGCCCATCTGACACATCCCAAGAAGTTGGCTCTTCACAAGCTGAAGAAGTCTGGATGACGACAACCCTTGTTGCTTTTGTCTCTCTCCTTCTGCCTCAGCTCCTGAGAGAGGAACAGGAATCGTGCACTGAATTTCCATGCTGACACAAACTCCAAGAGGATGACTCTCTGTGAGGGAAAGCCCAGCCTCTGGAGGACGGACACTCCACTCCACATGTTGGCCAAGAGTCCAAGGAGGAATCACGCCAGAACCTCCACATGTTTCTCCCAACAGCTACTCGTGACCTGCTTGGAGTCAGGACTACTCTTGCCAGGTCGCAAATCAAGCCAAACTCATCCTCACCTCATCCCCTTGGACTCTTCCCCAGCCCAAGACCCAAATTCCCTGGTGGGCCTTCCTCTCAGCCCAGAGGATGACAGAGGGCCACGTTGCCACCCGAGTGGACACCACACACGTGTGTTGTGACTCAGCACCTGAATTAACCAGGCCCCATCCTGTGCTGCCTCTTAATTAGCAGGCAGGATTTCAGCGTCCTCCGGTCCTTGGCTGAGTCCCCCCTTCCCTCTGCTCCTCACTTATTCTGTTCACTGAACTAATTGCCGAGCGCCTGCACCCTGGGTGTCTGCTGCTGTTGGAGAAGATTAGTATTTTTACAGAGGGGGAAAAAAAAGATTAAAAAAAAAGATTGTGTTTTTTAAAGCAGATGAAAGGAGAGCCCAAGGAGATGTGCATTTGACTCTCAAACATGCTCCTTCAAGTCTCCCTCAGCAGTACTTAAAGGCGTTTCCAAAGCAAGACTTTATGAATGCTAAATGAACCCGGCGCCTTGTTCCTCTACCACAAGAAAAGAAAAAAAACTTATCTTTTATATACAACATTTCCTTTACGGCTGACACTGCGCATCACGAGTTGATACCACTTCAGACACCGATGCTGACCTTCACAAAGTCACAGGGACACCAGAGGCTCCCTGGGCTGGAGGAACACACAGCTGGGCAGGGGTCAGGGGGCCTGGCTGCATCCAGGCAGCCACCAGTGGATTCACCTGCTGCTCTCCAGGAAGGGCGAGGTGAGAGCACCACAAATGGGGAAATGTTCCAAATCTTGCTTTCCGTCATTGTGGTCTTGGATGACCCAAACTGGTGATGCTGGTTGGTGTATCACCCTCCAGAAGAGTTTCTGAGGATGCAGCTTGGTCAAGATGGGATGGGGAATGGTGAACCAAGAGGGAAGGAGCAGCAGCCCAGAAAAGCAGGCAGACACAGGAGAAAACACCCTCTGACTGAAAACCATCTGTACCAGCACCTCTTCTTCACCAAGGGGTGCTGGTGGGGTCCTCATTTGGGTGTCCAGCACCCAAACTCTCCCTGATTCCAAAAAGGACAAAGAAAAGCACATCAATGCATCCAAACACCTTTGTCCATCAGGGTGATCAAGTCAAGCCCACCCAACACCTCCTAATGGAGCAAACAGCCCAACCCAGTGTCAGGACTGACCCCACCACCCTCACTGCATGGATTTCCAGCAGGACCACCTTTCCCTACCGGTGAAATGGGGAAGTGCCTTTAGCTTCTCACAAAATACTCTGAGAAGGTGGTCCATGCTCTAAGGAAATCACCCACCCAAAGGAAGTCATGGGAGATTTAATTAGCTGCAGTCTGTGCTGTTTGAGCTTGTTAGGTGCTATATAATTGCTAAATATTATTATTATCTCTGCAGGTACAGCAGTTTGTTAGGATAATGATAGTGATTGACATTTCCCTGGCATCTTTCATCCCAACCAGATCCCATTTTACTCTATTATAAGACACTGTTCTGCCTTGACTCTCCATATGTCTCCAAACTGTCAACAGGATCATAACCAGCTCAGCATTGCCAAAAGAAATACAGGCAAAGTGGCTCATGGAAGTTCATGGGTTGTATCACAAGCTGAGCAACTTCAACTTTGTGCTCAAGAACTCAAGTTCACAGGTAGGTGTGGTGTAGACAGAGATCTACAGGCTCTACTTCAACACCAACACGGAGCAAAGCTGCAGGAAGTGGTCCTGGAAGCCACCACAGCACCCAAAAACTTCCCTTGTTCGTCTCCATCCCCTTTTCCTGGAAAGCAGCAGTGGGTACCATAACCCAACCACCACCATGAAAAATACATCCCAGGGACAGCAAAGCAGAGGGGCCACCGAGTGATTAATGGGAGACTATCAGTTTGGGATAGGTCTCTAAATTCTCATTAAGTCAGGTGCTGAGGCATTGCACATTAATCCAGAACATTTCCCCTTCGGCCCAAACAAATAAATAACTCGTGTATAATTCAGGGAGAACTGGGTGGAGCCATCTCTCCCCCCTTCTCCATCTCTTTCCAACTAACCAGTGAATAAAACATCGCCCACAAATCTATTAGGCTAATTTTAAATCCTGACAATTTAGCAGCACTTCAGCAAGATAAGAGCCATTTATTAAAAGCCACAGTTCATTAAGCCAAATGCTGCTGGCGTATTTACTCAGAGAAACGGGCCTGGGCTCGGCTCTCACCCAGACCAGAAGTCTCCAAAGGAGCAGGAGTGATCCTATTTCACCCAGAAATAGGAGTGATCCTATTTCACAGGTAGGACTGTTCAGGCTTTCCACCAAAGGAACTGGGTGTCCATGCTGCCTTCTCCCCTCTTGGAGGAACACAGAGCAGAAATCATGGGAGGCTCAGCAGCTTTGGCACCCAGAGCTATGAGAAGTCCCCACAGCTCACATGGGGCCATGGAACTGTTCCCAAAAGGATCAACACCCCAATCTGGATCAGGATTGCACCGCTTTGGAGCCATTCCCATTGGTGGCAAGCACAGATTGACTTTGGAGAGGGATGATTGCTTCCAACCACAAGCCAGGAGGGGGCTGCTGAAGAGGAACTGCTGCTTGCCAAAGGTACCAGATTGCACCCGGAGTTTTCCTTCCTCCAAGCTGCCTCTTGACATCTCTGCTGATGCCCTCTGTTGTGACCATGACAGGAGGTGCTTTGGGACACACAAATGGGGCTGGAGGCTCCCAGGGCACTGGCAGGAAGGAGATGGACTCACCAACAGGAGCAGCCCTGCTCTCTGGGAACTGGGGTTTTTGTGATTTTTGTTAACATTCACGAGGGATGAGTTGGATGCTCCACCCAAACCAAGACACCACAGCCCATAAAGCCAAACTGTGCATGAGGCCACCTCAGATCTAAAAAACCTGCCCAGCAAAGGTGTGCCCAGCACAGCCTGGCAGAGCAGACGTGGCCTTAGCAAGCTCTGTGCCAGCATGGATAAGCTCATTCCACTGGGGAATCACGTGCCACATGGAACTGGAGGATTTTTAGGGAGCCTTGCAAGCCAAGCCTCTCCAGGATTCCCTGATCCTGTGGTTCAGGAGGGAGAAGTGGTGAGGGGCTCGGTGGGATGGAGCCAGCAGGGAGGGAGCTGTGCCAGCACTGCTGCGAGGAGCCGGCGGCAGAGGGCAGTGGAGAAATCCCATCTGGCAGAGTTTGTGAGTGTAATTCATTCCAGCGGGAGACATCCAAGAGACTTTATCAAGTGCAATTGTCCCACTGAGCCTTTCACCTGCACACACTTGCAAGACAGTCTGGAGTGACTGCAGAGTATCCCTTTACAGTCAGAGCTGAAAGGAGCATTATAAAGGTGAATTAACATTTTAAAAGAACGTAAAAAACCCAGAACTGTTCTAATGATGATTAATGGGAAGCTATAAGGGAGGCCTTGACCTCCTGGTGTCATTAAATGGATTGGCAGGTTTCTGAGCATTAATTATAAATAGCCACAGGAGTTTGAGTGCTTAGCAGAACGATGATAAATCCATGACACAGGCACGGGGACAAGGAGCCAGGAGCGTGGGGGAACACGTGCCTGTGTGTGCACACACAGCTCAGCGTGCAAGGGAACATGGGTTTGCACGTGTGTCACACACAGGAAAGAGGCACAAAGCCAAAAAAAGGGTGGAAATAAGTCCATCTTAGGATACTGCTGTGTTTGGGTGGATAGAGGAATGGATAAATGATAAATTAGGCACTGCCACTCAATCACATTTTCTAAATGTTTTATATCCCAAAAGCTATAAAAGCAATATTCCTTTCTGGCCTTATTGGAGCCATTTCTGGAAGGCAATCACATCTGTTTCCTTGGGGATTTGAGCTGAACTGTGTCTTGGCTTTTTTTTTTCCCTTGCCTTTTTTTTTCCCTCCCCTTTCTATTTACTCTCTAGCCTGTTACCAAAGCAGGGTCAGAGCATGCATACAAATAGGGAGGAGGAGTGAAAAACAAACAGCCCTGAACCAGTGATGAACAGACAAAAAGTGATTGCAAACTTCTCACGGCAAAGCCACAGCTCCAGTAATCACGGGCCACACAGATTTTGGGTCAGGCAGCTCCCACGTCGGTATTTCCCTTGCTTTAATGTGCATCATTCCACAATTCCATTAATACCGTGGAGATCTGCATCCTGGGGCACTGCTGTGCATCACCTCGGATGTGCTGAGCCACCCAGCTTGCCTGGGATTTGCACAGTTCTTCTCTTCCAAGGTCCCTTGGAGAGACACTCATGGATTAAAGCCCAAATCCCTCTCTGCAGCCCACAGGGGCCCAGAGCTGCAGCCACGAAGGTACATTGCTCCCCAAAGCAGAAGGTGTGTTTTTGCAGGAGTTCCTTGGGAAGAAAGGATCAGCAAACCATCAGAGCCTGCAGATGGAGGTGGGAATAAACGGGGGATGAATGGAGGGAGGACCTGAGGCTCGTTAATGAGCTCTGCCACTGAACCACAGCGACTGCGGAGGGGGAAAGCTCCTCTCGCTGCCAATGACAGGAACAAAAGGCTCTGGGTGAGATGCCAAAGGGGCAGTCCCATCCCTGGGCATCCAGACACCCCCCTTAACATTCAGGACAGAGGCTGACCTGGCACAGTTCTGCACCAGCAGCCACATCCCATCACCCAGCTGAGACAGCAGCCCCAGCACCCAACCATGGAGCATTTCCACTAGGATTGGGATCCCCATTTCCTCCAGCACCTCTCTGAACTGCTGTTTTATTTCTGCCCAATCTACGGAGAAGGAAAAGCACAAGCCAACCCTCACACACACTAAAATTTAAAATATTCCTGTTTAGATTTAAGTCTCATTACCATGCTGGGCCCTCCTGTATTATTTCAACTGATTGGAATATGGTGGCAAAGGAATAAGTTCTCCATACAATTTTCTTCTGATCCTATTAGTTGCAATACAATTACAGTGAATACATCAATTCTTCGTCCCAGCAGCTCCTGGAAAGAGCCACCTATTAAAAGCTGGCTTATTAATGGAATTGTACTTCCAGGATTAATCGGACCACGTTGGCCATTTCCATTTCTCACTCCACAAGTGCTTTTGTTTGCTTAATAGGCTGAAGTAACTTGAGAATGACACAACTTAGAGCTTCCCCATTTGCTCTGCATATCGCCAGCAAATTTAATATCACTTTCCTTGCCGGAGTCTCTCCGGGATAAAACCCGGCACGTGCTGCCAAGGAAATCCACCCTGCAGGCTGGGGTGGGGCAGAAGGGGCTTTCTGCCTTCGGCAGAGCCAACAAGAGGAAATTCCTCATTGATCCAAGGCTTTAAACCCAAAGGGAAATGGCAACAACAAAACAATTTGCCAAAGCCTGCTGGATGAGAGCCACTGGAATATCACCTCATGAGCAGTTCAAAAGCTTCCCAAAGGCCTCAGAGCATCACCTCCTGCCCAGTTTGGTGTGGGGGCTCCCCTCTGGACCTGCCTAGTCCCTGCCCAGCCAGTCCCAGCCACAGGAAGCCAGTCCCATTCCCCAGCATCATCCCTGCACTTGGAAGCAAGGGCGCTGTTTCCCAGCACAGATATTCCTGTGGCAGCAAAGTCACTGCATGTTGAAGCACAGTAATATAGTATGACTTTTCCCTTTAATGGAATTTTTCTAGCCCACTAGGAAAAAAAAGACTCCATTAGCCATACTACAAAGGCTCCTACTTATTAGTATTTTAGAACAGCGGCAAAAACATTTCTTGAATCTAATTATTGCTGACAAATATGAAAATTGAAATCAAAGTTAAATTTTCAGCTACAGTGCCTCATTCGGCCGCGGCTCGCCCGCTCCCAACGATTGCATCAACACATTTATTCTGCTGAGCAGGCTCCCAGACTGGGCCCCCCCATTCCCTGCAGCCCACCCCTCCATCTTCGCAGGCATTAGCTCTGACATATTCATCTTCACAGCCAGGCCACGGAACCAACTTCATGTTTACCAGTTGTACGTGGCCAACGGATCGGAGCGAGGCTTCCAGGGGCTGCAGAGGAAGGGAATAGAGCTTGCTGCTTGAAGAAGAACTTGCTGCTTTTTTTGTTTCTCCTTTTTTTTTGAAATTTATTGTTATTTATTTCCAACTTCGCTGTCTCCCATCCCCTCCCAACCCGATCTCCAAAAGGGTGATTTTGATTTCCACAAGATAGAGGATGTGGAAGGGAGGGAAGAATGGAGAGAGGGGGGAAAATAAGGAAAAAAAAAGCCTTGTCAACATATTTCCTTTCTCCTACCTCCCCCCAACATACTGTAAAAATCAATCCCCTTTGTCATTTTGCTCTGCTTGTGTGAATGTTTAATGGCTGTCGAGGGAGATAATGATTGCTGCTAGGAAATTCATTTCAGATTTGCTATTTATAAAGTACTTGGTGCTCAGGTGGGAAATTAACATAAGGAAGGGGGAAAGGGACCAAACCAGGGAAAAAAGGCAGCAGGAGAGGAGGGATAAGATGCTGCAGGGCTGGTTGGAATGGGATGAAGCCCAAAGAGAATCTGCATCTGGTCCCACCTCTCCTGGGACAGAGGGAAAAGGTTTGAATGGAGCAAGGATGGCACTGCCAGCCCCTTCCCACCCATGGATTCAAGGACACAGAGCCAGGATTATCCCCCTGTGTTTCATCCCCCAAAACCCAGACCACCACCCCAGCAGCACCAGTGGTTTGTGCCCCAGCTCCCCCTGCAGCCCCTCATCCCCTTTGGTTGACCCCAAACCTCCTCTGAGTCCCCTCTCCCCTCAAAGCCCACCAACCTGCTGGATTTTTGAATCCCAAGGGAATTCCCATCTGTGGTCCAGCCAGACCCCGCAGAACCAACGCTGCCATTGAGTTGCTAATTCCTTGTCTCAGAAGTTGCTTTTCACTTTCTGATTTTTCAATAATAGGCTTGGTATGAATCCCTTAAGCTTCTGAAATAAGCTGAAAAACGCTTTTCCAGCCATTTACATAAACACAAGTGGATCAGAAGGAATAATCATAGTTTATGCATTATTTGGGGGCTTTGGAGATGGTTTCTAATGTGGTGTCAGGTTTTGAAGCCCAAAGCATACAATGGGAAGCGTTGACATGCAGAAAAGCAGCACAAAAAAGTAAACAATAAATAATACACATTTTTTTCATGTTGTCTCCAGTGACAAGGCAGTTTTGGCTCTGCCACTACCCCGGCCTCTAATGGATCACGGATCCTGCTCCTCGCCAGCTTTGTTCCAAAAAGGGCTTCATTAAGAGAGTTGTCACTCATCCTAAATCCAAATTCACCCCGTGCCAGCCAGCCCTGCCACTCTCCTGTGCCTTGGCCCGCTATCAAAAACCCCAGTGCTGGCTTTGGGAATTGACTTTGGAAAACTAAAAGTCTAACGGAGGCACCCTCTGATCTCTAAATACCATCTGTCCTGTAGAAAGGGAATAAAAGCTACAAACACCCAAACCAAGCCAGGAACGAAGTGCTATTCACCAGATAACTCCTCTAAGAGGGGGAAAAAAGCCTCAAACACCAAAAAAAGAAAGAGAATATTATGGCATTAATGAACCTTGCTTTGCTCTGTGGGCCTGTCAAGCTTCCAGTGAGGCGGGTCAGGTTTGGCTTTCAAACCAGTTCTTTAAATCAAGAATTCTGTTTCTAGTAAAATGGAAACATTAGCAAAGGATCTGTTTTGAAGAAATAACAATACAAAATGGAACAAGGCTGGAGACTCCAGGCTCTTTGATACTGCTGGAACACGGCCTTTGGAGCTTTTTTTTTTTTTTTTTTTTAAATCACTTCACAACTTTGTACATAAAGCCTCGGCAAGCTCCGAAGAAAATGCTTCAAAAATCAATCCTTACTTTTCCCAGAATTTACTTTCACTGGGAATATGTGATTGTTCTTTTTTTTATATTTCTTTTTGGAATTAGAAAAACCTGAAACATTCTGCTTCGTTTCTAATATTACACAATTTCCTGTGGCATTTCCCACTCCTTAGCAGCTGCTCTCTCCCACTGAGTCACTGGAGGACACGAACCAGCCCTATGGACTGAGCATTTGTGGTTTTCCAAGCTGCTTTCCAAGCTAAATCAGGGTTTCCAGGATCAGCAGTGTGCAAGGAAAATACACCATCCCCTCAAGGCTGGGTTGGATGGGGCTTGGAGCTGCCTGGTCCAGTGGAAGGTGTCCCTGCCCGTGGCAGGAGGTGGATGTATCACCAAAGGGGTACTAGGGACAGACAGAGGTGATACAGAGACTCCATCATCAGAAGGCAGGAAAAGGGACTTTATTCTTAGAAATCTACGGTTCTTATGGAAACAATGGTGGACCTAAGGCCTGATTGGCCTTTAGGAATCTCCTCTCTCCTGTTGGTGAACTATGAATAGCACACTCTGGAGAATCATATCTATAAACAACAGTTACAGAAAGAGAGATAATAATTGTTTTAATTCTTTCTCACAGCTTCTCACAGCTTCCCAGGAAAATCCTGGGACAGCTATGTCCCTCTCTATTCAGAGGATATGTGATTACCACAGGAGTGAGATGAGATTTAAGCTTCTTTTCAACCCAAACTGTTCTGGGATCTTTTTCTGTAATTTCCAAAAAAAAACCCTGACGAGAACCCGCTCTCATCCTTCCTCCAAGCCAGACCCACCACCTGGTGTGAGCCACAGCTCACCCAGTGCCTAGAGGTGACTTTTCCATCCACTGCAGAGGGTCCTTGTGCTGTGCAGGGACTTTTCATTCTGGCAGCACCTCCATCCCCATTATCCCTGTGGGAAGGCAAAGCGTTCCATGCCAGCTGCCAGCAGAGCTTTGAAGGGAATACTCTGACCACCAGGAATTCAGGCACAGTGATGCCCGGAATCCTGACCTGCCCATGCAGCTCCTCTGAAGCATTTCAGAGTCGAGGCTCCTTTTTTTGGCTGCCCTGATTAGTAAGCGAAGCATTACTGGGAGGTCGAGGAAGGGAAAGTAAGAGGGGGGCAAGAATGCCAAGAACCAAGCACTGTCTTTAGTGGGAACAGTCAACAGGACAAGGGGGCCAAGAGGTCAATTAATTTACAACAGCTTTCGGCATTAGACATATTAACTGTTAAGCGCATCAAAAATCCTTGCTCTGCCTCCTGGCAGCAGAGACCAGAGCCCAGCAAGGCAGCACCTCTGATTTATTATTAACCACGAGCAAGGTGCCTGCCTGGGGAGGAGGAGGAGGGAGGGAGGTGGCAGCTCCTCCCGGCTGCCAGTCACAGCTCCAAAGGTGCTGGGAGCACCAGGGATGCAATTCCTGCAGGATGCAGAGATTGGGGTGCCCCAAGGGGTGCAGTGACAAAGGGATCACTCTTTGTGATCCTGTTTTTTCACAGAATCCCAGAATGGCTTGGGTTGGGAAGGGATCTTAAAAGATCCTCTTATTCCACCCCCTGCCATGGGCAGGGACACCTCCCACCATCCCAGGTGGCTCCAAGCCCTGTCCAGCCTGGCCTTGAACATTTCCAGGGATGAGGCAGCCACAGCTGCTCTGGGTACCCTGTGCCAGGGCCTCCCCACCATCACAGCCAAGAATTCCTTCCCAATATCCCATCCATCCCTGCCCTCTGGCAGTGGAAGCCATTCCCTGTGTCCTGTCCCTCCATCCCTTGTCCCCAGTCCCTCTCCAGCTCCCCTGGAGCCCTTTTAAGCACTGGAAGGGCTCTGAGCTCTCCTGGAGCCTTCTCCTCTCCAGGTGAGCACCCCCAGCTCTGCCAGCCTGGTTTTTTTTTTTTTTTCCTACCAAAGCATCTAAAGGCATGAAAAACCCATGTGCCAAGTGTGGGTGCTGGCTGGCAATGGGAAACAGAAACATGACTTGGACTTCCACTACAAAATCCCCAAATCTGGCACCTTGCTCATTTTGGCTCCAGTTTGAAACCAAGAGCTCACGTCCAAGTCACAGCTCCAAGCTTTTGCCATGAACATCAGAGATGGATCAGGTTTGAGTCTAATGGGAGATTTGTCACTGCCCATCAAAGGAGAATGACAGTAATGCTTAAAAAATCCCATTTCCCCTCTTTAAAGCTCTTGTCCCTTCAACTGGAGAACAAGGAAAGTTCTGCCTTTTCTTGCCACTACTGAAGTTTGGGAAGCAAAGACAAACACAAATGAAGGTCTTTTTCTGATCCCCATTGCCAAATATTTGCTCCTCACGTGGTGTTTCCCAGGCTGAGGAAAGCTGAAGTCAGCCAGTCTGACTGGAGCTTCCTGGGAAGAGCTCTCCTATGCTCCTGGTTTATCACAGAAAACAGCAAGCCCTGCTCACTAACCTGACCTAGATCTGTCAACTGATCAATTTTTTCTCCATGGGGAAAAAATAAAATGGGGGAGGCAATCACAACATAGGTATTTTTAAGTGCAAATTGCAAGAAAAATACACAAAGCAGACACTTCTAATATCAAATGCACTCGTCTCAGGCGTAAGTCAAAGGAAGATGGAAAAACCACAAGCCAGGGTTATTGTGCTTGTCAAAAGTCCTTTGTGGAGAAAGGAGAAGTGGCTTTTGTGAAACACAAGGATATCCCAAAACTGGCTGCAGCCTCCAGAGCACCAGTCCTGCCCAGAGGGATGGTCCCTAGGATGGCTCAGAAGTTCAGTTTTACCAGAGGAGGATTTTCCAAGCTCCCAGCTCCCACCTGATCCTCTCTGCTTATCAAAATGATATTTTCATCCATGTAGCTCATCCCAAACATGGGAAAGAGAGAGCAGTTGGACACCAACCTGGACTTCCATAGAATCCCCGAATCTGGCACTTTTGCTCATGTTGGCCCCTGTTAGAAGCCAAGAGCTCAACTCCACGGCCAAGGTGCAGCTCCAAACCCTTGCCATGGACACCTGAGATGGACAATCTTTTCCTCCTCACATACCCACTGTAGGTGGCCACAGGCACCTTGTTCACGTGTGCTTCATGGCCAGTAAACAGCTGCATGTCCTGAAATGTGTCCCCACTTACAGGACCTCACACATCTCCAGTCCACCAGTGGGGCTCCTAAACCTGGTGTAGCCACAACACAAACCTACTCCAGCATCTCCTCCTGTGCCCTAAGGTAAGTTTTATCACACACAATGGAGTTTTCATTTCACTTTGGTTTTTTTATCATTTTGATCTCCATCTCTTTTGGTGCAACTACAACAACTTTACTCCTCCTTGTATCCTGCCAATCCGCGGCTGTGTAACCAGCTCAGCACAGGGAGGCTCCCAGGGAAGCAGCAGAAATCCACACTTGGAAAACTCCACCTGCAACTCCACCACCCAAACCAAAATCCCAAGCCCCTTTCCAGCATTTTGGGCGCCTCCAGCGTTTTGCACAGCGCAGCTGCTTTCCAAAGGTCTTTTCAGGTTCCTGCTTGCTCTGATGCATCTTAAAAATGTGCCAATTAATCCCACGTGGTGGCCTGATTTCCAGAGGTGCTGATACTTCCTCAGCCCCGCTGAGAATCAACAGCAATGACAGATGTTCAGCCACGCTCCAAATCCAGCCATCGAGCAGGCAGAGTGCATTCCCCTCCTTTTATGTACTGCATATAACTGGGTTATCTAATCATGTAGGTATTGATTATTACTGTTATTACCTATTAAAAAGCTATTTTCTGCTGTTGGGGTGAATATCACGTTTTATTGACCTGCGTGATAACTATTAACCACATCTAATATTTTTCCTGAGGACCAATAAATCCGAGCATTCACAAAAAGATGTCGATACACGTAATTTTTCTTATACACATTCATTAGTGCAATTACCTCCTGCATGAGCTGCCAGGAGGTTTCCCCTCACCCCTCCACTGAGAGAAAATTCTCACAGGATTTTGGGGGTGACATTTTTTTGGGGATAGCATTTTTTGAGGACAGAATTTTCGGGGAAGCATTTTTTGGGGATAGCATTTTTTGGGGGGCAGCATTTTTGACGGATAGCATTTTTTGGGGGTGGCATTTTTTGGGGGTGGTATTTTTTGGGGACACATCTTTTGGGGATAACATTTTTGGGGGATGAGTTTTAGGGACAGCATTTTTTGGGGATAGCATTTTTTGGGGATGGCATTTTTTTGCATAGTCCCAACCTAGATTCCAAATCTTGCCATTCCTGAGGGGAAGCACCCAGCCCCTCCTCCCTGTGGATGTGTCTCTGGGTCAGATCCAGCCTTTCCATCACACACCAGCACAGCCTGTCTCAGTTTGGGAATTATCTGCATCCCAGCCACATCGAACGAGCGAATAATTCTTTCGGATGAGGAACGCTCTGTGTAGGATGTTGACACATGCTATTATTTTACATACCTATTTCAGCTTGTATGCTTATTAGAATAAGGTCTTTATGCTAATTTGTAAATCAAATTCCCATAATTCTTGGCTTACTGATGCTAAAGGCCCAGCTAAATCTTCTATGACCTTTTAGCCTGGTTAATCCTTTTACGCGTGGCTGAGTGAAGAGTTTTCTTGTCTCTTCCACTCCCAAATGCTGGGGTGAGATTTTTGCCTCTTCCTTAAGAAATCCAGGTGGGTTGTGGGTCAGGAACATGGGGCACATGTGAGGACACCCCCTGACTTAGAGCCAGGGAAAGGGGGAAGGGAAAACTCTGCTGCCTGGGCCCTGTGTGAGGGAATTTTGGATTTTCATTGCTGCTATTTAAAAATCACACAGAAGACACAGAGCAAACACAATGAGAGCTGTGTTGCCAAATCGCCGCTCACTTCCCGAAGCCCGGGGCTATCCCAGCCCTCTGCAACCTCCTCTCTTCTCATCTCCTTTCCCAACTTGTGGCTGGACATTTTCTAGCTCCATTTCTTCTTGTGAGCGGACACCTGCAGCTCCTTCCCAAGGGGATGCAGCATCCAAGAAATGCCCCAGCCTCTCTCTCCAGCTCCAGCACCCAACAGCTCCCTTGGTGTCCAACCACGCTGGACATTCCAGGGCTCAGGGGGCTCCTTCCTGAGGGACACAACCCTCAGCAGCTCCCATTTTAGGGCCACAATTCCACAAATCCTACAAATCTACAAAATTTCTACAAAAGTGAATCTGTAAAACTTGGAGGACCCGCAGATGTTTGCACAAATGCAGGTGGTCAGATGCTTCTGAATTATCCCACTTCACGTTCCACTTTCCTTTCAAGCACACTCACAAACCACTTTTCTTATTGTTTGTTTGCCTGGAAATAGGGAAATGACCCAGAGGATGGATGAGCCGCTGCAGAGGGCAGCACACATCTCCGGAGATATTTGGAGGAGGTTTGTGCAAAACACAGTTTTCCTGTATGACAATTATTTTCATGTTTTCAAACACAAGCCAGCTCCACTTCTGGACACCAAACAAAGGGGAAAACTTATGAATTCAAAAACTACTGTGATTATCAGAAGAATTCATGAAGCAGAAGCACATTACTGCTGATTTTCAGCACTGCATACAAACCTAAATATTACCGTGGGCTTGAATGAAGCCAAATTTCTCAAAACTCTCTTTAAAAGTTTGTGCTAAGATACAAAATTATTTGTAGGCTGTGTTTGAGGGGTTTTTTTTATTGACCCTTAAATAAAATTATGCAAGAAAAAACTCCCAAGGGGACTCCTTCCTTCCAACAATGCAGCAACTTCCAAGCCAAAAAAGGCCCCAACTTTTTGCTGCCAGCGGCTGCCCTGGGCAATTTTTCACCCAGCTCCCCACAGCTCTGCCCTGGGTCCTCCCCAGACCACAGAGTAAAGTGGCTCCCTGCTTTCCCTCACTCCAGGAGTGACTCAGGGACTGCTGGCACCCACATCAGGTTCCTGAAAGGCAGGGAATTGGGGAATTTTGGGCTTAGGGAGTCAGCACATTCCTCCCCACTGCTCTGCTGCTCAGGAGAGTTATAAGAATAATAAATAAAGAAATAAAAAACCAACTACTTTTTGATCTGGAAGCTTTGATAGGAGCAGGGAGAAGAAGCAGGAAGGATGACCAGAGGCATGGAATAAGACTGCAAGGAAGCCAAGTCAGGAGCCCCAAAGCAAGCATTAAAAAATAATAAAATAATGAAATAATAAAACAAATGAAGTGCAAATTCTGGGCAGGAGAAGTGAGGAGGGAAAGGTGCAGCTTCATCCATCTCCTGGGAAGCCCCGACCCTTCACACCCCGCCCGGGCTCCCTGCAGAGGTGGCAGCCGCGGGGAAGCCCCTGGGATGCAGGAATGCCAAGCGGGCAGCAGCAGCCCTGGGAGAAGGAGAGCGCTCGAGGAGGGAGAGCGGGAGGAAGGCGAAGAGGAGCGATGCTCGGCACCGTGTGATGTGCATGTTAAGCAGCCCGCGCCGGTCGATACGGCACGGGGGGCTCTCCCCCCGCAGGAGCGGGCCCGGCTTGCTCAGCAGAGAGAAGTTTGTGGTGGGAGACACCCCGTCACCATCCCTGCCCACCCCGCAGCCCCCAGCCCCACACCCGCGGGGCTCCCAGAGCCCACCCGGCTGCTGCTGCAGCGCACCTCGCACACGGGGGACGAGGCTGGGCTGCTCTGGACATTTCCAGCCTTCGGTGGGCACCTGGGAGCAGCGCAGAGGTAGCTGGATCCGGCTGTGGAGAAGGAGGTGCATTCACCCCCCCGGGGCGCATCCATCCTCAGGAGAACCCACATGTCCCCCGAGGAACGCCTGCATCCCCCCGGGCTGCATCCGTCTCGCCCAGGAATACCCGCACCGCCGCGGGGGTGCATCCCTGCTCCAAGGAGCGCCTGCATCTCCTCCCGGGGTGCATCCATGTCCCCGAGAAGTGCTCGCATCCCGCCCCGGAGCCCCGGTCCCAGCCGCCCACCGAGCACGGCGCAGCAGCATCCCCCTGGCGCATCCCCCGGCGCATCCCCCTGCGCATCCCGAGCTCCCGCGGCGACCCGGGGCAGGATGCGGCTCCATCCTCTCCTCCCATGGAGGAAACCCCGCTCCCACAGCCCCTCCAGATGGCTGCGAGGAGCCTAACGCGAGCTGACAGGCTCGGCGCTCCCGGCCAGATGGGGCTGGCTCCTGCCGCCTCTTCCCCCCTCCTTTTCCCACCGCTTTTTGCTCTTTTTTTCCCCCTTGCACAGCCCCCCCTCCCCTCAAAGGACCGTCCCTCGGCTGGGGGGAGGCAGCCGTGCTGATCCGGGAGAGACTGGACCAGGACTTCCCAACTCCCAGCCCGGCGGGAGCGGGGCTACACCGAGTTTTTCGGACGACCTTGCTGGAAAAGCAAAGGCGTGGGGGGAAGCACAGAGGAACCCCGGCCACCCCGCCATGCCCCCAGCCTGTTGGATCATTGATGGTGCCAGAATTGTGCTGGGATGGCAGAGTCCTTCTGCGCCCGCAAAAATAATCAGGACGCCAGGGGAGAAGTGTCCCCCCCGCCGCCAGCCCGGTGCGCCGGGAATTCCTGCGCCGCACCCGCATCCGCATCCCCCGCAACTTCACGGCGGGCTGGGGACCCTTTCCCAGCTCTGTCCCCGCTCTGGAGGGATCCTCATCCCCACTCGGGGGGGGATTCTCATCCCCCAGCCCCCTCGGAGGGTGCTGCTGTGGGACCGCGCATCCTCCGCCCGCCCGGGCTGCGTCCCCCGCGGCGTTCCCTACCTTGGGAGAGGAGGAGCGCGGCCATCCCGGCGAAGATCACCCAAGAGACGGGGTGGTGCATTTTGGCCTGGGCCATGTTTTCCTTCTCCTTCCCCACTCACTGCCGGGCGGGGAAAGGTTTAAAATCCAGCGTTTTCCCGGAGCAAAGCGCAGGAAGAGGGGCGGGGGGGGGAAGGAAAAAGGAAGGGGAAAAGGGAAAAAAAAAAAAAAAAAAAAAAAAAAAAAGGAAAAATAGCACCGAAGGGTGGGGGAGGGGGAAAAACCCAAAAGAAAAAAAAAAGGGGGGGGAAGGGGGTCGGAAGGGGTTGCAGGTGCGAGGACAGGCGCTGCGTGCCCGCCGCTCCGGCCCGCACACGCCGCCCGGCTGCAACACGCCGCCGGCCGCGCACGCAGCCGCCCCCGCGCAGCACTCATTGGCTGCGGGGCCCCCCCGCGCCGGCACCCGCACCCTGCCGGCACCCGCACCCCCCCGGCCCAGCGGCAAAGACCCCCCGAGCACCCCGCCGGCAGCGGCACCCCCGACATGTGCACCCCCTCACCCCAGCA